>NC_057798.1:284031656-284264451 GCF_018294505.1 Triticum aestivum
GAAAGTTTAAACCCGACGAGTGGGACCCCACCGTCAGCCTCTCTGCCCTCTCTATTGAATCGTTTTCTGGAAGCGCCTTCGGGCAAAATGCGCTTTCCCCTCTGGGCTGGCGTATTCAACACTGGAACGTTTTCTGTTTTTATAAGCTAGCCCGTGGGAACTTTCTGTTTCATTACAGATGAGTCCCTGGACAAAAACCTTTATAACTTTTAAACAGAAAGGTATTTTTGATTGATTCTTTTTCTGTTCTCTTTAAAATTTTGTCTAGTTTTTTATCAGATTTATTTGAAAAATATTTGGAATACTTTTTGTGCACCCTTTGGTATTTACGATAGCGCATATATTTTCTTTATACCGTAGATACCGAAGGAGGTGACGGAGCTGCGAACTTCACCGAGCTAGGCTCCGACTACTCTGAACCAGGCAAGCATGTTTGAACTTTTGATATGATGAGTGTCTTGGCATGTTTTGCATTTAGTTAGTTTCAGGGCATGTTGAGAAGCATATCGATGAACGTTATTTTATGCAATATTGAGGTAAGTGAGCTCGATGATCCATAAGTGGATGGATGTGAGTATGAATGGCCATGTGCTGGCATGAGGATGGGTAAGATGGCAGTGTCGTAGCATGCCAGTCTTATGCCAGACTATGTGACTTCAGTGTCAAACCGTATCAGTCCAGTTCCTCTCATTTCCTTCCCTGTACTACCACATGTTTTCCGCAAGGAATATGGTTTAGTAAGTTGCAAACCGCTTTTCTGGTACACACCCAAAGGAGAGGCCATGATGATGGTTCCATGGCCCTGGATTAAAGCCAGTCATCCGGTCAGGGGGCATGGGTGTTTCTGGTTGGGACCGAGAGGGGGGCACCCCTTAGAGCGTGCGTATATAAATTTTATCCCATGCTATTCGAGATTGTGATCTCCCCGTCTCAAAAGTTTTTCTTGGACGATGTCTAGGGTGATTCCTAGCATCGAGAGGTAGGATGGGTGTGTACTGGTTAGCTGTGTTTCCTTCCGAAATACCGTAAACGGAACTAGTCCTTCTTGACTACGGAAATCCGTTGGCTGTGGGAATAATTTTATACAAACTCTGCAGAGTCATATATTCGTCCAAATCATCTATTCCATGTCCTAGATCGATATTATCTTATCCTGATCAAATGTTAGTTTTGATGACAGAGACTCCGGTGAATCGCATGAGTGCTAAGTCCGGTTAAATGATTATTCCTGTGGATGGACTAACCCATTTATTCTCATGAATTGAACATTTATTATGAGTATTATTTCCTTGTGAATAAAGCCCTTTCTGTGATTTCGCCCCGACGTCCGACTGTGGCATTTCTTTTAAAGCCCTTTCTGTGATGTCGCCCCGACGTCCGACTGTGGCATTTCTTTTAAAGCCCTTTCTGTGATGTCGCCCCGACGTCCGACTGTGGCATTTCTTTTAAAGCCCTTTCTGTGATGTCGCCCCGACGTCCGACTGTGGCATTTCTTTTTAAGCCCTTTATGTGGTGTCGCTAAGACGCCCGACTGTGGCATCATTTCCTTATATTTATTTATTCACCTTTCGAGGCGTCGCTTCAGACACCCGATCAGTATTTATTTATGTTTTGTTGGGATTTCAGGCGGACTACCGCCGTTTCCCTTTTACTTACGTTGTTATGCTAATTTTTGAATGTACATTGGTGAATTATTCATGACGCATCTATGCATGCATTTGTTATATCTTACGTCCGAACTGTCTTGCGAGTACTTTCAAAGTACTCACTGGCTTGTTGATTTGGCCAGATGCTGACGAAGGCGATCTCATGGATGAAGAGTTTGATAGCGAGTCCGACACCTAGAGGAGTCCCAGTCAGTCTCGTGCGACCCTGGATTTGGTCACTGTTTTATATCCGCTTCCGCTACCAAATAAATTCATCGAGCCTCACCTCGACGATCGATGAGATGACAGTTTTAGAGACTTGTATCTCTCTCCCCGCTGTGTTTTTCCACCACCGCCCTATCCTCGAGTCAGTAGTATGCCTCCACACCACTGTGTCATGTCCGCCAATATGTATATTTATTGGCGTGCTTGTAATAATTTGGTTGAGCAACCGTAGTTCGACCCTGTAATATATTTTATGCTACTGGCTTATTGTATCAAGAATTTGTCTACCAGTGAGGAGGATTTCTCTCATACTGGACTCAAAAGATTGGTTTCTCAATAAATATTTTTATTGGAAAACCGGTCGTGATATCTACGGCGGTGACTGACGTCCTCCATCTGTGATCTCTATGTATGGGGGCGGAGTTCAAGACCCATGAAGTGAAGGTGCGGTCTCCGGTGAGGAAGAGTAGAACACGGGATACTGACCGGCCAGTTGGCACACCATGCCCTACTGCCTCCCATGCCATACTCATCCTCGGAGGTGTCCCCGACCTCGGTGGTGCCGGACGTTGGACGGCAGCAAGTAGGATGCGTGGCTGACGGTGCTCCCGTCGCCGGCCGCCAGCGTGGCCACCGCTTGTGCAGTCGCGTCTGTGTCCGGCTATGCCGCTATTGCATCGCGAGAGGCGACTTGAGCGAGGGCGGCGACCTCGAGCTCCATCCCCGAAGACAAGCTCTCCCGCAGAGCGTTCGCACTTGCGGTCATGGTGGATGTTGTGCTAGATAGGAGGACGATGCGCTATGGTGTGGAGGTTAGCTGGGCGTTGCCACTTTAAGTAGCGCATTCCAGTGAGGCCAAGCGTTCGGGTGCGTCATTAAGTCGCCGGAGTTGGTTCCTCGGGCACCGATTCTCTTAACGACGACATACGAACGGACGACATGAATGCGGGCAGCTAGCGCCAGCTGGGAACGCACTGCGTGACAGCGTGAGGGACGAGGGTTTTGGTGTGCCAGACTAGTCAGCTGCAGTCCTGGCAAAGTTGGAGATGCCCTTTGCTCACATGTGATCCCCGCATGTCATTGAAAAAGCAAGATGACCCGGCATGGTCTCAGGTCAAGAGGATGCAGTTGGCCATGCTACACCACTCCATGGACGCATCGCGGCGCCCCGTGCATCCTTGACGAGCCGGGTGTTGGGGTGTGTTTAGATTGTGGCCAAAGTGCACCTTCCCAAAATTTTGGTCATGACCCCAAGATTGGTCTTTGTTTGGATGGTTGCCATTTTTTGGCATGCCAATGAACTCTAGCCAACTCTAGTTCATTTTTCTTGCCAATGTCGGCCAAATCATGGGCAACCAATACCTCAACCAAAATTTTGGTCATGACCCAAAGATTGGTCTGTGTTTGGATGGTTGCCATTGTTTTGGCATGCCAATGAACTCTAGCCAACTCTAGTTCATTTTTCTTGCCAATGTCGGCCAAATCATGGGCAACCAATACCTCAACCAAAATTTTGGCTACCCAATGCTTTGATGGGGAAACCTTGGGCACAAACCAAACATACTATTGGTCGTGCCACAACACTAACGCCACCCTCGGCACACTGAAACCGACCATGTCTAGCGACGACATGAGCGTGTCGCTCACCGTGGTCGCCGTGTCCCGAGGCGGTGCTGGAGCTGCGCCCCATTGTTGGCCCCAACGACCCAGATGAACGGTTGTCGGTGGCGAGGAGGTCGTGGGCCAGCACCTCCGTTGGACTAGTCTGCGCTACATCGTCCCGATGGGTGTGCCCCACATGTCGGTTTCCCTGTTTTCCCGGCCATATTCGAGCGTCAGTGCTCCGTGTTGCACATTAGGCCTTTCACTATGTAGGCCAAGCGAGACAACTTATTGTTTATTTGAGCCGTTCAAGTATAATCATGTGGCATTTGCTTATTTCTCATTCCTCTCAGACCCTCTTCTCCATCGATCATGTCACCCTCCAATCGAGTCCATCCTCCCGCATGCCTCATTTGAATATTCCGCCGAGTATCATTCGCATGTACCCACCCTAGTCCTCTTTCAATAGATCTCCGGACCCCGAGATGAAATGGAGAGGGAACGAGTGGGGGCACGTGATACCTAAGGTGGATTCAAAATTTTGAACCGGTGATCATAGCATCCGCAAATCATATATAAAGGGTATTCAGTGTTCGTTTCATTTTTGAACGTACAATATACTCCCTCCTATCCTTTCTAGTTTACATATAAGTTTTATGTGTACTCAAAGTATCTCTACTTTGATAAAAAAGGTATCAACATTCAACAACGCCCAATCAATATTGTTAGATTCGTATGTACTCCTAGATTTGTACTCGAGATGGTTTCCAATTTGACTATTGACAAGATTAATAGTACATGAGATATATAATGTGAAAATTATATCATTGGAAACTCCGTTCACATACGAATTTGACCGTATGCTTTGAGTAAGTTGCATGTCATATATTATTACTCTAACATTTGGTCAAAGTTAGCCTCGAAAAATGCATTAGGCCATGTATAGTAAATGGAAGGAGGGAGTAGTAGTGGAAGTGGATCCTTGGACGTAGGTATCCCTGCCTTACCCTCCCTTTCGGTAACTTACTGGCGGACCCCATGCTTGCTAGGCCCCGCATGTCAGTTACTCATCCGTAGTATACTCCCTCTGTTTTTATTTACTCCGCATAAAACGGAGGGAGTGATAGTATAATAAATGACGCGGGCGGGGGAGGGGGAGGGACGTAGGTTTGCTCTCAACGGTGGTCCCACAAGCGAGCGAAAATGCAAGACGAAGCGCGTTCCATTCGGTGAGCGACATGGAGGGTCCAGCGTGCCCGGCTGCAACGCGAATGCGACAAGAGCGATGTACAGTCAAAACCGATTGACCGGTCGTCACCAGAACCACTATTCACACCAGAACCTTCGCTGCTCGCCCTAAGCCAGCCACTGCCCTAAAACCACACCAAATCTCCAGCCCATTCCCCCGCCTTTCGATCCCCTAGCCCGCATCAAGCATCCCCTAGTTCGTCGGAAAGCCATGGTGCGCCGCAAGATCACTTACTACAAGATGCTGACGCCGGAGCACCGCACAGAAATCGCGGCGGCGGTCGGTGCCACAGACCTCCGTTCCCAATCTCGTTTGCAGCGGGCCAATCCCCGAGTTCTCTGGAGGCAAGCTACGAGGAGCAGGAAGCCGACATGGTGGAGGTCACGGCGTAGAAGGCCCCTGATGGGTATGAGATGATGGACGTCGACTTCGTGCCCGCATCCGAGTCCCCCATGGTGCAGGCGGACCAGCGGTTCAACATGGCGATACTAAAGGAGGACCGGGAGGCAGAGGCTCAACTCGACGCGGAGCGCACGCAAGCTGCTGCCCTCGAGGCTCTCCTGCAGGCGGAACCGGATGTCGTGGATATGAACCGGGCGGCGGAGGCTCAAATTGAGGCGGAGCGCGCGGATGTCGTTGCCATCGAGGCCCTCCTGCAGGCAGAACCGGACGTCCTGGACTTGAACCGGGCGGCAGAGGCTCGACTCGATGCAGAGCGAGCGGATGCCGCTGCCATCGAGGCCCTCCTACAGGCGGAACCAGACGTCCTGGACTTGAACCGGGCGGCAGAGGCTCGACTCAACGCGGAGCGGATAGATGCCGCTACCATCGAGGCCCTCCTGCAGGCAGAACGGGACGTCCCCGACTTGAACCGGGTTGTGCTCTCATCCTTGCAGAGCGCCCGCACGCTCCACTTGAACGAGTAGCTGGAGGCCGAGGACAACCACGGTGCGGAGACACACGTCGGCAGCGACGGTTGGTTCGCGCCGGCAGCCAAAGACGACGAGGCCGTCTCTTTCCGCGAGCACTGATAGTTTTTCTTTTTGTTGTTGTTTTTATGGATCTTTTGTTGTGTAAAAACATATATTTGTTATGCAAGTCGCCTGACTTGGGTTAGTCTACCATTTCAGGCGGTTGGATGAATATCCTATGTCTCCTAACCCTTCTTTCCTTCTTCCTCACCTACCACAGTACAAATAGCTGCCACCAAACAAGCAGAGACAACCCTAGTTCTTGCAACACCTACCACAGTACTACCAGCTCCACGACTTACTCGTGCGTCAACTGAGCTAGCAGCACGTTCCCAAGCTCCCTTGCCACCTGACACTACTTCCCAAGCACTCTTGACACAAGACGAGTTGGCAATATAAGATGAACCTTGTGAGCTTCAACAACAAGAAGGTAGTTGCTGGAGTCAAGTTACAGTTGCATGCTTCTTTATATGTAGTCTCATAGTTTGATGTACACTAACACTTCCTATGTTCATTGTTGGACTAGCACCTAGGAGCAAGAGGAAACAAACATCAGGGATATTGCTCGACAGGTTAACTAAATCTAGAGGAGGAAGAATGGAGATCAGTTTTGAGGCAGGTTTAAAAAGGCCACGTGATGCTACAGAGTCAGCCAAGTTAGTATGTAACGCCCCGAGCCCGGCGCCCCAGAAGACTTCCAGCTATTCCGAGCTTTGCCGTGTGTTTTATTTGCTTGTTGCATTGCATCATGGCATCATGCCATCATGTCATTTAATTTTTACAACTCATCTAAATAAATTGTATGGATCCTCGGTCCATTTAAATCGAGGGATATTCATAATGGTGATTTCTCTTTATAACATATCCTCCCAATATTTAGGGAGCTATATTAAACCATTCCATAACACATTTGCGAGGTTCTTCAAATTTCCTTTTTATCCAACTCAACTTATTTTCTTCCTTTGGTGCCTTTTAGTAAAATTGAGTTGCAATTTTACTTTATCCACAAATGTTCCAAATCAGCCCATAAATCACATCTGGTGTGTAGGGCCATCTTCTATAATTTCAACCCATTTGGAGTTCATTCGAATGGGTTTTGAAATTCAAACATGTTGAGTTAAATTCAACATGTGTGGATTTTACAATCTCTAAAAATCCTCGGGCCATTTTTGTTAAATTCCTCATATTTTTGTGAGCCTAAGGAAATGCCCTCCTAGCCTTTCTCTTCTTCCTTTTTTTTCCTGCTAGAGAGAGAGAAGAGAGCCTGCAACCCCAGTCCTTTTGGCCCAAGGCCCAGCCGCACCTATACCCCTAACCCTCCTATCGATCTCTCCATCTCGTTCCCCATCTCCCCCTGTGCGCCGCCGCCATGCACAGCCAGCGTCAGGAGGCCGCGCTCGACCCCGCTCTCCTCCTTTCTCCTCGATCCCCTCCTCCCACCTTGCTCCAGCCATCCTCTGACCGATCCTCATCTCCCCTCGTCCCCCCTCCGCCGCCACTCACACACGCTCGCACGCATCCAGCCAGGGAGAGGAGCTCCCAGCGCCTGATCGATCCCCTTTCCCCCCTTTGTCCTCCTACGCTGCCACACACCTAGAGAGAGAGGAGCGGACCCCATGCCCGACCTCCTCCTCGACACCGGCGAGTCCAGGCCGCCGCCGCACCTTATTACCACCTCCGCGCCCCTTCGTCATTCGCATCTGGTAGCCACGACCTTGCCTTCAACCTCCGAGCGAGCTCGCCCGCGGCCCATGCATTCCTCGTGCTCGAGAACCTTCCATGGCATCAGCCACCCGCATCTGCTCGCGGACGCCACTGCCAGCGTCTTGGCGGCCACTAGCTCATTCGCGCCACAACTCCACCTCCACCAGGGCTCCGCACTACCTCCTCAACCACCGAACCAGGAACGCCAAGGCGATCTTCGAGATTTTCGCCAAGTACTAGGAGGTCGATGAATGGTTCATCTACGTGCGTGTGCGACCATCTTCGGCAAGGACCCGTGTATGACTACACAACGAACCTTGAAGTTCCACAAGATAACATGTACCACTACCATCGCCCCAAAGACGTTGGATTCGTCAAGTACCTCTCTGAAACGAACGTGTACAACTACTTCCACTACCATCGCGAGAACGACTACTTCCACTACGGCCCATGTACCACTACTTCCTTCGTCAAACTCGACCCGCTCCGAATAGGCACACTTCGAAGGTATAACCCCGAGACGACGTCCGTGGACCGAAAGCATGTGTTGTATGAGATGCACCCTGTGTTTCGATCGTGTCCGAATTGTTCCTTGCACGTTCGCCGTAAGCCATGCCGCCGACATGTGGGACACCCCGTATCCGGGATCACTCCCCGTCACTCTTGCACATTTCGCGCACCCACACTTGTTCCTTTGCACCAGCATCTCAATCGAGTTGCCGGAACCGAGATGTTGCCATGCCATCATTTCCATTTCACCGTCGTGGCACCTTTTTCCTTCTGCCATGGAAAAAAAATGCCACGTATCATGCTCATGTCAACTTGTTTATGTCATCCGCATCATGGTAACAACATTTAAACGCTTAAAATTATTGCTTGCTTTAAAATTGCTAAATGACATATGGGGATTTTCCGGAATTATCGTTTGTTGTTTCCGGCCTCATTTAAACTTGCCTAAATAGATAGTTTAATGATGCTTCACCCCTTGCCATGTTTAATAACATTTAATATTGTTGGGTACATAACCGAGAGAGAAACTAAATAATTGATGTGGTGTTCTGTCAATATGCAACTCGTTGCATATTGAGCTCCACTTAATTTGTAGTATTGTTTGTTGTACTTTGCCATGACATGCCTCTTTAAACCGCACATGCATCATACTCGATTGTGCGTCATGCCATGTTTATGCTTGTGCGTTTACCATGTTGTATGCTTCTTTCCGGTTTGCTTCTCTCGTTAGCTTTGGTTTCGTTCCGTAGTTGTGAGGATTCGTTCGACTACATCCGTTTGTCTTCTTCATGGACTCGTTCTTCTTCCTTGCGGGATCTCAGGCAAGATGACCTTTACCCTCGATATCACATCTATCTTAGCTTACTAGTTGTTCGTTCGATCGCTATGCTGCGCTACCTATCACTTGCTCTCCAAGCTTCCCAAATTGCCATGTCATCCTCTAACCTTTTTCACCCTTCATAGCAAACCATTGCTTGGCTATGTTACCGCTTTGCTCAGCCCCTTTTATAGCGTTGTTAGTTGCAGGTGAAGTTGAAGATTTCTCCATGTTGGATCCGGATTATGTTGGGATATCACAATATCTCTTCTATTTAATTAATGCATCTATATACTTGGTAAAGGGTGGAACGCTCGGCCTTATGCCTGGTGTTTTGTTCCACTCTTGCCGCCCTAGTTTCTGTCATACCGGTGTTATGTTCCTTGATTTTGCGTTCCTTACGCGGTTGGGTGATTTATGGGACCCCCTTGACAGTTCGCTTTGAATAAAACTCCTCCAGCAAGGCCCAACCTTGGTTTTAACATTTGCCACCTAAGCCTTTTTCCCTTGGGTTTTGCAGAATCAAGGGTCATCTTTATTTTAACCCCCCCAGGCCAGTGCTCCTTCGAGTGTGGTTCCAAAACGGGCAGACTGCGAGGCCACCACGGGGCAACTCGAGGGCTGGTTTTACTCATAGGCTGACCTATCCGTTGTGCCCTGAGAACGAGATATCTGCAGCTCCTATCGGGATTTTTCGGCACATCGGGTGGCTTTGCTGGTCTTGTTTTACCATTGTCGACATGTCTCATAAACCGGGATTCCGAGATTGATTGGGTCTTCTTGGGAGAAGGAATATCCTTTGTTGACTGTGAGAGCTTGTGATGGGCTAAGTTGGGACACCCCTGTAGGGTATAAACTTTCGAGAGCCGTGCCCGTGGTTATGTGGCAGATGGGAATTTGTTAATATCCGGTTGTAGAGAACTTGACACTTGAATTAATTAAAATGCATCAACCGCGTGTGTAGCCGTGATGGTCTCTTTTCGACGGAGTCTGGGAAGTGAACACGGTCTTTGTGTTATGTTTGTGCGTAAGTAGTTTCAGGATCACTTCTTGATCACTTCTAGCTTCTCGACCGTTCCGTTGCTTCTCTTCTCGCTCTTATTTGCATATGTTAGCCACCATATTTGCTTAGTGCTTGTTGCAACCCCACCTCATAACCACTTCCTACCCATAAGCTTAAATAGTCTTGATCTCACGGGTTTTGAGATTGCTGAGTCCTCGTGACTCACCAGATACTATCACAACAATTGCAGGTGCCGATGATACCAGTGTAGGTGATGCAACCGAGCTCAGATGGGAGCTCAACAAAGATCTTGGTCCTTGCTATGTTTCTTTCCATGTTGATCCGTAGTGGAGCCCAGTTGGGATGATCGGGGATCTAGCAGTTGGGTTATCTTCTTTTCTTTTGGCTTCGTCCGTAATGGGAATATGTGTGTGCTCTGAATGATGTACGAATTATATGTTTATTGTGTGAAGTGGTGATTGTAAGCCAACTCTTTATCCCATTCTTGTTCATTACATGGGATTGTGTGAAGATGACCCTTCTTGGGACAAAACCACAATGCGGTTATGCCTCTAAGCCGTGCTTCGACAGGTGGGAGATATAGCCGCATCGTGGGTGAGGAAGTCCCGGATTAGGGGGTGTCCGGATAGCCGGACTATGACCTTTGGTCGGACTCCTGGACTATGAAGATACAAGGTTGAAGACTTTGTCCCGTGTCCGGATGGGACTTTCCTTGGCATGGAAGGCAAGCTTGGCGATACGGATATGTAGATTTCCTCCCATTGTAACCGACTCTGTGTAACCCTAGCCCTCTCCGGTGTCTATATAAACCGGAGGGTTTTAGTCCGTAGGACGAACAACAATCATACCATAGGCTAGCTCCTAGGGTTTAGCCTCCCTGATCTCGTGGTAGACCTACTCTTGTACTACCCATATCATCAATATTAATCAAGCAGGAGTAGGGTTTTACCTCCATCGAGAGGGCCCGAACCTGGGTAAAAACATCATGTCCCTTGTCTCCTGTTACCATCCGCCTAGATGCACAGTTCGGGACCCCCTACCCGAGATCCGCCGGTTTTGACACCGACATTGGTGCTTTCATTGAGAGTTCCTCTGTGTCGTCACCTTTAGGCCTGATGGCTCCTCTCATCATAAACAACGATGCGGTCCAGGGTGAGACCTTTCTCCCTGGACAGATCTTTGTATCCGGCGGCTTTGCACTGCGGACCAATTCGCTTGGCCATCTGGAGCAGATCGGAAGCTACGCCCCTGGCCATCAGGTCAGATTTGGACATTTGAACTACACGGCTGACATCCGCGGAGACTTGATCTTCGACGGGTTCGAGCCACAGCCGAGCGCGACACACTGTCACGATGGGCATGATCTAGCTCTGCCGCCGAACAGTGCCCAGGAGGCCGCCCCAGTGTCCGCTCCGACCCTTAGCTCGGAGCCGACTGCCCCTATCGAGGACAGATGGCTGGACGCCACCTCGGGGGCTGCAATCTCCATGCCGATCGAGCCGAACACCAGCCTTGTCCTTTGCGAAGCTCGTGACTCCAAGGTGTCGGACTCCTTTCCGGACTCCGAACCTTCCGTGCCCCTGCCGATCGAACCAGATTAGGCGCCGATCATGGAGTTCGCCGCCGCGGACATCTTTCAGCACTCGCCCTTCGGCGACATTCTGAATTCACTAAAGTCTCTCTCTTTAGCAGGAGAGCCCTAGCCAGAATATGGTCAGCAAGGTTGGGATGGGGACGACGCAGAAATTCAAAGCCCACCCACCACCCACTTCATAGCCACTGTCGATGATTTAACCAACATGCTCGACTTCGAGTCCAAAGACATCGATGGTATGGACGACGATGTAGGAGACGAACAAGAACCATCGCCTACAGGGCACTGGACAACCACCTCATCTCACGATGTATACATGGTGGACACACCTAAAAGAAATGAAGACGAGGAACAAAGGGACGCAACAAGGGATCATTCCCTCGAAAAGCAGTCAAAGCGGCAATATAGGCGCCGCTCCAAGCCCGACCTCGCTAGAGACCCAACCACCCAGCAGGGTGAACCGGCGGACGATGAACATGCCATTGGGCAACCGTCCGAACAGGGCAACTTGGGTAAACAAACTGAACAACCCGTCCCCGGCGAAGATAATAGTCCGGACGACCTCACACTGAACAAATTGCTGGAGAAGAAGAACCTCCACAAAAGGCTCGTTGCCACTGCGCGTAGCCTAAAAAAGCAGAAGCGGAAGCTCAAAACAGCGGAAGATGCACTCAGAATTAGATGGAGCAAAGTACTCAACACCGCGAACAAATACGGCGACAGTCGCCGCACAAAGAGCTATCCGAAACGAAAGTTACTGCCGGAATTTGATGAGGAGGCCTTAGAGCCCCCACAATCAAAAAATAAGGAAGCCCCCCGGTCGGATAAACAACCCCATGGCCAACATAGAACGGCAAAAGGCGCCACACACAGGACGGCACACGATCCACACGAGGATTCGCATCAGAAAGATGGCCCAGCCAGATCTATCTACAGGCCAAGAAAGCAAGCTCTAGTAAGCAATGCAACACAATAAGTATCCGGACACCACGGCACACCCAAATATAGGGGTGCCGCACACCCCCTATGTTTCACCAATGAGGTGCTGGACCATGAATTTATAGCGGGATTCAAGCCCGTAAACATAGAGGCATACAACGGAACAACAGACCCTAGAGTCTGGATTGAGGATTATATCCTCCACATACACATGGCTAGAGAAGATGACCTCCACGCCATAAAATACTTACCCCTCAAGCTCAAAGGGCCAGCCCAGCATTGTCTTAAAAGCCTTCCCGAAAACACCATTAGAAGTTGGGAAGAGCTTGAGGATGCTTTTCGGACAAATTTTCAAGGGACCTATGTCCGACCTTCGGACGCAGACGATCTAAGTCATATAACTCAACAACCCGGAGAGTCATCCCAGAAACTGTGGAACAGATTCCTTACTAAAAAGAACCAGATAGTTCACTGTCTGGACGCCGAAGCCTTAGCAGCTTTCAAACATAGCGTTCGAGACGAATGGCTCGCCAGAAACCTCGGCCAAGAAAAGCCAAGAACAATGGCCGCATTAACAAGCCTCATGACCCGCTTTTGCGCAGGAGAGGATAGCTGGTTGGCAAGAAGCAGTACCAGCGACCCAAGTACATCCGAAGTTAGGGATGGAAACGGGAAACCGCGACGTAGCAAGGAACAACGCCGGACTAAGGGAAACAGCCCGAAGAGCATGGCAGTTAACGCCGGATTCAAAAGCACTCGGCAGAATCAGAAAAGGCTGCCCCCCAAGGATAACAGGGACGAGCTATCCAACCTACATAAAATCTTGGACAAAATATGCCAAATCCATAGTACTCTCGGGAGGCCTGCAAACCATACCCACAGAGATTGTTGGGTCTTTAAGCAATCCAGCAAACTCACGGCCGAACAAGAGGGGCTCGACATACCGAGCGAGGACGATGACGAACCCCACAAGCAAAGCACCGGAGAACAAAAGAAGTTCCCACAAGAAGTCAAAATAGTAAACTCACTTCACGTGACAAAGGGGAAAAACAGTGCGGCGTCCAAAGAGATACGCGCCATATGGCCTGTCCCAGAGGAGTCCCGCCACTGGTTGTTAAAACCAATCACCTTCGACCATCAGGATTACTCTAGAAGTATCCGGAACGCAGGCTGGACTGCCTTGATATTAGATCCGATAATTGACGGACTCCACTTTACACAAGTCCAAATGGACGGTGGCAGTGGTCTAAACCTGCTTTATCATGACACAATCCGGAAAATGGGAATAAACCCAACAAAAATTCACCATGGCAACACTTCCTTTCGAGGGGTAACACCACCATCCCTGGATACCCATTGTATGGGTTCTCTCCTATTAGAAGTTATGTTTGGCTCCCCCGACAACTTCCACCGCGAAAAGATAACCTTCCACATCGCCCCATTTACAAGTAGCTATCAAGCACTACTGGGATGCGAAGCTTTCGCCCGCTTTAACGCAATGCCGCATTATGCATCCCTTACACTCAAAATGCCCGGTCCGCGAGGCATCATCTCATTAAATGGAAATATCGAGTGTTCCTCAAGCGCGGAAGACTATGCGGCTGCCTTGACAGCCACACACTAAACCGGCTTTACTAATCAAAGCACATAAACAGGTCGTTCAGACCCCGGACATGGCTAGACGAGTCCGGCATAAAGACACAAGGGCTTACTAGCCGCATACCCCCATACAAGGGGCTCCGCGCGTGTACAACAAGAGGCAATAAAGATCAATTCTACCCTTTTTTTTGAATTATACTTTGTTTATTTAATATAACATAGATTTTTGCACGATCTTTTTCAACTAAGTTCCTCTCTTTTATAGATGAACACCATGCTACACCCGTCCAGGATACGGCACAACGGAGACACAGGCGCAGACGTGCAGTAGGGACCCGTCCAAGGATTCTTTTCAGATTAAGACCCTGTGTAAACCTTTTTTACTGTCTCTTGTTGATACACATCCCCCAGTTTCTTGTTATAACCGAGGAGGGAGCTGGCGTCTTGGCATGTGGCCAAGTCAGAATGTTGCGCGTACCTGGACACCATGGGCTTCTTACCAAGGGCGTTGTTCAGCCCGTTTTCATAAAGACCGAATACCTTAGGGAGTTTTCGGCGTCGCGAGTTTGGCCTTATATGCATCAGCTCCGAATCATGTCTTTGGTCAAATGTTGGGTTTGCCCGGCTCTTGTGTTTTGCTGCCTTACTTTCCGCTCCATCGGCTAAGGCGGCACCAGGAGAACTACTGCGATTGTGCCCCGGTTCAGCCAGGCGAGCACCTCAGTAGAGAAAGCCAAAAACTGACTGTCATGATATAGCGCGAGACTGGTCAACCACTCGATGACCCGCCGGAATCTTGAGAATTCCTCCGCATCAACGAAGGGCCGTTTCCCGGCCAGGCACACATGCACCCCGAATTCGGGTGAGCGCGGTGCCCCTAGGGGCTATGTAGTAGCCCCACTGTCAAACTCCTATGGCTAAGTGAAAGTGATAAAGCATTATAGTCCGGTTGCCTAGTTCGCTGCGCTATCACCTCCTTTATAGGACCAAGACGTTGGATCAAGTGTGAAAATGCGCCTTCTGCGAACACCCCCGCATTATATGCATGGGGGCTGAAGCCGAAGACTGCCATCTTTCAGGTCATATACACATATACATTAACGGCCGCACAGGAGGTATTCTAATTCTTGAAAGCACTAATATAAAAAGCTTTTTATTCCATCGACACATTGTTTTACGATAATACATGTTATTCGAACATAACATCCTTCGAGCACTGCGTCTCTATTAAACGAGCGCCCTGCAGAACTTCCTGAAAATAGTGCTCGGAAGGTACCCGGCTTTCGTCTGAATCTTGGGATGCAACAGCACTGGCCTTCATCTTCGCCCAGTATGGCTTAACACGGGCAAGAGCCATCTGCGCAACCTCTATGCACGCTGACCTCTTCATTGCATTAATATGCGGCACCGCACCGAGGAACTGCTGCACCAAGCTAAAATAACTCTTCGGCTCAGGCCTTTTCGGCCAAAGATGACTCACGACATACTTCATGGCAAGTCCGGATAACCTATTCAGCTCCGCCCATGCGGCCAAACGATCGGTTAATGGAAGGGGGCGCTCTGGATTGTGGAACTGTGACCAAAAAAGCTTTTCCACTTCATGGTCCAGCTGATCACGGAAGTGTTCGGCCGTGTCCGCGGCACTCGTCGCCAAGTCCAGATAATTATTCGCCGCACTCCACTGCCGGTCTAACGGAGCATATGCCGGATGAGATATGGAGGATGGACTCTGGAGCTAAGTCGTGAAATTCCAGCCCGTAATAAAACATGAGCCCCCTCACGAAGGGGTCTGTCGGGAAGCCTAGGACCCGAAGAAAGTGAGACACGAACACCACGCTCTCACCCGGCTTGGGAGTGGGAATAACCTGCCCCTGAGCAGGCAGCCTATGCGAGATTTTGCCGGTTAGATACCTGGCATCTCTTAGGTTTCGCACATCTTCTTCCTTAATAGAGGAAGGCATCCACCGGCCTTGAAGGTCAGAGCGGACATCATCGGAGGTCCGAGGCGCCTGAATCTGGAGCTTTGGGTGTTGGAACTCAAGGTGAGAGGCGGATTTGATTGAGCTTGAAAGAAAGGAGTCGAGCCTTGGTCTCTTTATAAAGAGGTTGAATACCAAGAGCCCTCCCCGTGACCATTTGGGACTCGCCTTCGATCGAGGAAACATACCAATGGGCACGTTTGGGTTACCCACGCCCGTATTGATGAGTAATCCCGGAATAAGGGGACACGATCTCTGCTTCGACAAGACGTGCCAAGGAAACCGCCTCGCTAAACGTGCTGAGGTGGGATAGTAAAATGATTCGAGTAAGGGCTTGGCTGTGACTTGATATCATGCTGCGAAAAACGTCAGCAGATTAGATTTGTACAAATATTATTCTCTCTACGATGGTATGTGGAACTTACTTTGCAGAGCCGGACAGTATCCTCGTGTTCAAAATCTTCTATGAACTATTCGGAGGAGGAACCCTCCTTGCAATGCCGAAGACAATTTGCGCGCCAGACTCATCGTCATTGAAGCCTGGTTCAGGGGCTACTGAGGGAGTCCCGGATTAGGGGGTGTCCGGATAGCCGGACTATAACCTTCGGCCGGACTCCTAGACTATGAAGATACAAGGTTGAAGACTTCGTCCCGTGTCCGGATGGGACTTTCCTTGGCGTGGAAGGTAAGCATGGCGATACGGATATGTAGATTTCCTCCCATTGTAACCGACTCTGTGTAACCCTAGCCCTCTCCGGTGTCTATATAAACCGGAGGGTTTTAGTCCGTAGGACGAACAACAATCCTACCATAGGCTAGCTCCTAGTGGTTAGCCTCCTTGATCTCGTGGTAAATCTACTCTTGTACTGCCCATATCATCAATATTAATCAAGCAGGAGTAGGGTTTTACCTCCATCGAGATGGCCCGAACCTGGGTAAAAACATCGTCTCCCTTGTCTCCTGTTACCATCCGCCTAGACGCACAGTTCGGGACCCCCTACCCGAGATCCAGCAGTTTTGACACCAACAGTGGGTGTGACAAGTTGGTAATCAGAGCCATCCCCGACATAGGAGCCCCCTGCTTGATCGAATCGCTGGCGTTGTTGAGTCTAGAACAAAAATGCTTTGCGTATTAGGATTATATATATCGGAGAGTAGGATTATTTTTACTCCTCAGCCCCTTCGTCGCTCTGGTGAGGCCTCCTGACGTAGATGTTTTGTCTTTCCTCTCCTCAAATTTCACAAAAAAAATTTAGGATCACGTGGGTATCTTGGAATCGTTCTGATATTCTTAGGATGAGAACATTGTTCTTGGTGCCTCCTGACATTTAGGGGTTGTGGCAGTGTCCCGGGGAGTTGAGCTCCGAGCTATTGTCGTCATAATTTTATCGTTGCAGTTCTGGAGTACCTGAGTTTTGCCGACATCGAAAATCTCTTTTATGCAGTTGTTGGTGAGATAACCTCGACGCCACCCAGTACTAGGGAGTTTGGGAGTATTGCCATAGCTCGTATAATGGATGCTTTTTGAAGGTTGAGGTACACGATTTCTGAAGGTTTCTTGGTTATGTGTTGACGGATGGATACAGCTTGGATGTAGGGATTGTTAGTTTTGGGTGAGATATATTGCTTCCCCTGTATCCCCAACCCCAGATTGCATAACCAGATAGTTTTGGGAGTTTTATAGGTGGGAATTCAAGTAGCTCCTAGAATATCTTTTTGACAGATGCATGATATGAGATTGGGGTTCGACGTCTAGTGGTCCGCCTATCCACGGTCGTTTTTATAGTGGTCTCATTGTGTCTTAAAGAATCCTTGGCTATGCCGATTCGGGGACACTTCGTATGTCATGTGCACTGCCTTGTACATGATGGTGCTGTACGATCGAGCCCGTGTGGGCTCCACCATGAAAACTTTGGATGGAATCTCTATCATATGTTTGTTCCGGCTTGTCCTATAAGCCAATCCTTTGTTTTGTTTGGAGTTGTGATAATCGACTTGCTTCGAAGTCAAATGTCGAATCCATACCTTTCCTAAACGATGTTCTCATATTGCTAGGTGAATACTAATCCTTCTTTATCATCGAGGTCGTCATGTTAATTCTCTTCCGACTGGTGTGCTTCTCTTCAAGTGGATCAGATAATTTCAACATACGCAAGATCAATTCTACGTTTTTCTCTACGGTATCCATTCCATCTGCCCCAAGTTGTCTTGGTTTTCCCACCCTCCCACCCTTTTCTTCAAGGACTCAGATTTTTTAATCAAGTATCATTTTATTGATGGGAAGTCTCTCCATTCCTTTTCGTCAATGTTCTTATCCGGTGATTCTCAGGAAGTTACTAACGGAGCTTCAAGTTTATTATTCTTCGTTCATTTTTCTTCTCTGGTGGTTCATTTTTCTTCTCTGATTACCAACTTGTCACGCCCACTGTCGGTGTCAAAACCGGCGGATCTCGGGTAGGGGGTCCCGAACTGTGCGTCTAGGCGGATGGTAACAGGAGACAAGGGACACGATGTTTTTACCCAGGTTCGGGCCCTCTCGATGGAGGTAAAACCCTACTCCTGCTTGATTAATATTGATGATATGGGTAGTACAAGAGTAGATCTACCACGAGATCAAGGAGGCTAAACCCTAGGAGCTAGCCTATGGTATGATTGTTGTTCGTCCTACGGACTAAAACCCTCCGGTTTATATAGACACCGGAGAGGCCTAGGGTTACACAGAGTTGGTTACAATGGGAGGAAATCTACATATCCGTATCGCCACGCTTACCTTCCACGCCAAGGAAAGTCCCATGCGGACACAGGACGAAGTCTTCAACCTTGTATCTTCATAGTCCAGGAGTCCGGCCGAAGGTTATAGTCCGGCTATCCGGACACCCCCTAATCCGGGACTCCCTCAGTAGCCCCTGAACCAGGCTTCAATGACGATGAGTCCGACTCGCAAATTGTCTTCGGCATTGCAAGGCGGGTTCCTCCTCCGAATACTTCATAGAAGATTTTGAACACGAGGATAGTGTCCGGCTCTGCAAAATAAGTTCCACATACCACCATAGAGAGAATAATATTTGTACAAATCTAATCTGCTGACGTATTTTGCAGCATGACATCACGCCACAGCCAAGCCCTTACTCGAATCATTTTACTATCCCACCTCAGAACGTTTAGCGAGGCGGTTTCCTTGGCACATCTTGTCGAAGCAGAGATCGTGTCCCCTTATTCCGGGATTTCGCATCAATACGGGCATGGGTAACCCAAACGTGCCCGTTGGTATGTTTCCTCAATCGAAGGCGAGTCCCAAACGGTCACGGGGAGGGCTCTTGGTATTCAACCTCTTTATAAAGAGACCAAGGCTCGACTCCTTTCTTTTAATCTCAATCAAATCCGCCTCTCACCTTGAGTTCCAACACCCAAAGCTCCAGATTCAGGCGCTTCGGACCTCCGATGATGTCCGGCTCCGACCTTCAAGGCCGGTGGATGCCTTCCTCTGTTATGGAAGAAGACGTGTTAAACCTAAGAGATACCAGGTATCTAACCGGCGAAATCTCGCACAGGCTGCCTGCTCAGGGGCAGGTTATTCCCACTCCCAAGCCTGGTGAGAGCGTGGTGTTCGTGTCTCACTTTCTTCGGGGGCTAGGCTTCCCGACAGACCCCTTCGTGAGGGGGCTCATGTTTTATTACGAGCTGGAATTTCACGACTTAGCTCCGGAGTCCATCCTCCATATCTGGAAAAGTTCATGATTTTTGATAAAGGTGAAAACCTCTGGCAAAAATGATGCACATATTTCTAGACCATTTCTGGACTTTTGAATTAAATCGTGATGTATTTGAATTTGGGCATTTAATTGCTATAACAATTTTAAATGCTCAACTAATTCTGGAACTAAATATGGGTTGTTGGAAATAATTCAACAGGTCCTCATAATTTGTTTCAGGATATTTAGATGAGGTTTAGTATTTTTACTAAATCCAGAAAGAAAGATAGAAAATAGAAAACAGAAAATAGAAGAGAGAGAAAGGAACCTACCTAACTTACCTGTGAAGCCCACCAGGCGGCCCAAGTGGCCGGCCGAGCCCACCAGGCCACCCTCCTGTCGCCTTCCTCCCCCTCGCTTCAAAGCAGCTCGGTGGCGAGCGCCGATGCCGCCCAGGCCACCTCCTCCTTGCCACCGAGGCGCCCCCGACGCGTCTGGATACGCCTCGCATCCCCTCTGTCTCTCCCCTCGCTCTCTGCTCTCTCTCGACCTCTTCTCCCTCCTCTGCTTCCTCTTCCGAGCGCAGCCGTCACTGACGATGAACACCACCACGGCCACGGCCATTCCCGAACCGCCCCGAGCTATCCTTGAGCTCCGCCACCTCGTTACCTACCTCCTCACCGAGCCACGTGACGAAAAGGGCCCCGAAGCGCCGCCCCGATGCTTTTCTCCTCCTCGGCCGCCAGAGATCCGCCTCGCCGCCCCGCTTAACTATGGCCGCCCTCGAGCCCACTGACCCTTCAAACGGACTCACGGTGAGCCCCCGAGTCGTCTCCCCCTTCTCCCCTGGTCGCATTCGACCTCTAGGACATAGCCCCGTCTTGGTCGAGAACTCCACGCTCTCGACGATGTCGCCGCCATCACTACAGCCACTGAGGCTCGAAACCGAGCACGGCACCGTGCTCCTAGCATCTTCAGGAGCTCGGTGAGCCCATTAGCCATCCCTCTCGTCCACTGTGGCCTCGCCCCGCTCGAACCCGTAGTTCCGGCCACCGCACTTGCCATCGCTGCCGTCGCTGTAGTGCACCCCAGCTGCTGACGCTGGCCGCAATGGATGCGCGCGAGCCTGGGCGTCTCGTAGAGCCTCTCTGCCGCTCGTTTGGTCGCCAGAGCTGCGATTCCGAGCACCTCCGCCGTCTCTAGCATCGCCGGCGATGAGCCGTGGACCAAGTCCGGCGAGGTTGACCCGTTTGACCTGGGGTTTGACCCCCCCAGTGTCACTGACGTGCGGGCCCATCTCTGTTAACCTTTATTTAGATTTAGATTAGTGCTAATTAACCCTGACAGTTAGTTTAGTCACTAACCAGTGGGCCCAGGCCCTAATTAACCTAGATTAGTGCTAACGTAACACTAACTAACCATGTTAGTTAGCTGCTACACTGACATGTGGGCCCCAGCTATCAGGTTTGACCTGGGCTGGCGCCTTTGACCTTTTGGCGTCACCCCGACGTCATGCTGACGCAGTTAATCTTTTTCTGTATTTATTCTTATTCAGGAAAATCCAGAAAATTGCCTAAACTTCTAAAATTCATAGAAATTCAACCGTAACTCCAAATGAAATAAGTTATATATGAAAAATGACCAGAAAAATCCAATCTATCCATCTTTACTGGTTTCATGCATGTTTAAAGAACTTAACCTTGCTGTTTAGTGCAAAACATGATAAGCACTATTTAAATTCATAAGATGAGTTTGGGGTTGAACCATTGGTTCAAAATGACTCAAACCCATCTGGTTTTAGTTGCATTAGCACAACACACTCATTTTGCCATGTCATGATCATGCATCATATTGTGCTTCCTTCTCCGTTGCTGGTAATTGTCCCCTCTCGATAGACGTGGTTTCGACGATGAGTTCGATGACACCGATGAAGAGCTATATCATCTTCAGAAGTGCCAGGCAAGCAAACCCCCTTGTTCATTCCGATACAATCCCACTCTCTCACTCCTGCTCTCTTTTACTGCATTAGGACAACAACGTTTCAACTGTTATGTGCTGCGGTTGTTGAACCCCTTTCCTCTGCATGACCTGTCATTGCCACAGTAAATAGATGAAACCCACTAGCATGAGTAGGAATTGTTTGAGCCCAGATGTGCCTACTCATTCATGCTTGTTTGTCATGCCTGCTATTGCTTAGAGTTGTGTCAGGTCTGATTCATCGGGGATGAATTGGAATGGTGATGAACATGTCCTACTGTGTGTGAGCTAAGTGTGTGAACACGATTTGGTAAAGGTAGCGGTGAGAGGCCATGTAGGAGTACATGGTGGGTTGTCTCATTGAAACCGTCCTCAGGAACTGAGTTTTGTGTTTGTGATCCATGAATAGTTACTACCACACATTGGGCTCCTGGCACTCCAAGCTCTCTCGACTTATTAATCAACTCGATCTCTGTCTAGGAGTCACAACTAATTTCTGGTGTTTGTAGGTAGTGTTAGTAGTCTACCAAGTGGCACGCGGTAGAGGTGGGCTTGGGACAGACTAGGCACAGTGGCCCGGTGTACCAAGTGTTACCCGGGTGGTGGACTTGGGAACCCTACACACATCGTTTCAGGCCGTGAGCGACACCCCGCCCGGATCTCCTTGCGGATGGAACCCGAATAGGAGATAAACCTGGACGAGAGACTTGTGTGGTTAGTCAGGTCGTGGCCGACTCCCTCGCCAGGCTTCCGCTTGAAGGTTGCCTAGATACATGACGTGTACATGGCGGTAAGTGGCGAGAGAGTGTGTGAAGAAGTACACCCCTGCAGGGTTAATATGATCTATTCGAATAGCCATGTCCGCGGTAAAGGACTTCTGGGTTGCCTATACAGTTCATAGACAAGTCAAAGTGGATACTCTAAAATACGCAAGATAAGCATGAGTGCTATGGATGGCGCTCTCGTGGGGAGACGGGAGCGGATCCATAGTGGTGTATTGATATGGTGAATATGTGGACTCGTGTGCGCCACCTCAAAAGAGTTACTTGCAGTCGTAGTTCAGGATAGCCACCGAGTCAAAGCTGGCTTGCTGCAGTTAAACCCCACCATCCCCTTTGTTGATAATGATGCATATGTAGTTAGTTCTGAGGTAAGTCTTGCTCGGTACATTTGTACTCACGTTTGCTTAATTTATGTTCTTCCAGAGAGACTTTAGTCTCGCTAGTAGTTCCATGTGGACTTCGATGTTTAGCTTGTTACCTCAGCTACGATCTTGTGCCCTCGGCAGGATCTAGTATATAGTCAGGCTTCTCAGCCTTTTTCATTTGTAGATGTCTGTACTCAGACATGTTATGCTTCCGTTTGTGCCTTGACTTGTATGCTCTAAATGTTGGGTCATGAGACCCATGTTTGTAATATCTCGCTCCTTGGAGTCTATTGAATAAAATACTTGAGTTGTAGAGTCATGTTGTGATGCCATGTTGTATTTGCACATATCGAGCATATTGTGTGTATGTTATTGAAATGCTTGGTATGTGTGGGATCTGACTATCTAGTTGTTTATCCTTGGTAGCCTCTCTTACTGGGAAATGTCTCCTAGTGCTTCCACTGAGCCTTGGTAGCTTGTTACTGCTCGGGAACACTTAGGCTGACCGGCATGTGTCCTTCTTCGTTTCTGTGTCTGTCCCTTTGGGGAAATGTCACGTTGTGTCTACCGCAGTCCTGTTAGCCTGCTACAGCCCGGTTTACCAAACTCTTGCTAGCCCAGTTTCTACAGCTCGGATTCACTCGCTAATGACCGACACGTTCGTTGCTGGGTCATGTATGCCTGTCCCTGTAAGTTAGTGCCACGTTGGGTTCACGACTAGCCATGTTAGCTGGGCTCCTTGTCATATGGATGCTAGCGGCACTATCATATACGTGTGCCAAAAGGTGCAAACGGTCCCGGGCAAGGTAAGGCGACACCCGTGGGAATACCGTGCGTGAGGCCACAAAGTGATATGAGCTGTTACATGCTAGATCGGTGTGGCTTTGAGTCGGGGTCTTGACAGCTTTGGTATCAGAGCTTGACTTCCTGTAGGATTACCAAGCCAAACTGGTCGAAGTTGAGTCTAGAAATTCTTTAGTTATATAAGGGAATTGATTGTGGGATGGAACGTAAGGCTCTTTTTACTCCTTATACCTCATGCCCTCTGATCCGAGTCATCTTATCTTTCCTACAGGGTTAAGAAACTAGGCTTTCTCTTCTTTCTATCAGGATCACATGTTACTAATCTGTAGACTTATATGATTGTTGGACTTAAGCCCCGGTTCAATTCCTACTACTTCTATATGTTAACTATTGATCTCAAAACCTTGATATTGTGCTTCTGAGTGGCGATGCCACCATTTTTGTAGCATGTCTAAAATTCTTTTGAGCATTTACAGCCGTTATGCTGTCCGAGTCATCCCAGGTTTCTAAATAGTCTGATGAATTTGCAAATCCCCCTTTCCGTGTCCGATGTTTCTTTGGGCCAGATTAACCACGCTAATCGGTGAGTTGAGGTACTCTGCTGCCTCGACATCTATGTTGGAGCTACTATTATGACCCTAGGTGTCTTAGAGGATCACCTAGTAACCCAGCCATGTTTTGTGTTTCCAGTGTGATCATTCTGGCCATTATCCTTGAAGGCATCCTGTGATGCCATTTAGTTAGTAGGTATTCTATTTCCGGGTTCTGAACCCGAGATTCACCCTACATATTTCATGTTGATAGTGTTTGCTAGTTCCTTCAAGATATTAGTAACCTTTGCGATAGTCCTCGAGGTCCGTGGGATTTCCTTCCTCCAAACACCATGAACTGCTTATGGCAGAAGTTCCCCGCTTAACCGAAAGATCACAATAAGAGTGCTCTTGATGAGGTCTCCATTCTAAATTGTGAATCTGCTAGTTCAACCTTTCTGCATGGGTTATCCAGAAGAAATGTTGAGGTTTGATCGACATAATCTATGCACAAATCAGAAAGATACATGTTCCTTTGAGTTGTCCCTCTCTTTAGTTGTATCCTGATCTTCGTCTATCATTTGTTGGTCAAGAGCAGTTGTGCATTCATGTTATCGATGCCTATTATTCCTGTGATCCGTCAAGCCATTCTATTCCGGAATGACTAGGAGAAACAAACTCCGGTACCTCGTCCATCTCTAGGATTGGGTCAAAGTAGTTGTATCCCGCAGATAAAAATGCCAATCCAGCTTTTGTTCTGTTCTACCTCAGAGTATCACCCTCTTTCATAACAAGAGTATCGTGAGAATTGCACACCCTCTTGTGAATTCTTGACGCAGTGATACTTCTCGCCATCCTTATTCATTCCCCGGTTCTCGTGTTATTGTAACCGAAATGCCGACAAGTGAATCATGATGTGTGAAATCAATACTGCTAGCAACCCCGTTGCTTGGTAGGTAATGGACAATAATCTCATTCTTAGCGTGTTGGTATTGAATCATCATTCTAAGATAGATTGTGCTACCTAGTCCTTATTTCGGGCGCACTCTTCGATCAATGAGTTAGGATTATTCAGTTACTTGCTTATTTGATCATTTCGTCTTGCCCTGAAAAGAAAGATTATTCTCGAGCTTAGTAGCATATTGGTGGCTCGTGATTTTCCGATTATCTTTTCGGAAGTATCACCAGGTTGTTCCCATGACAATTGCGTTGAGCTCGTGATCAAGTTGGTTTCTTGTAAACCTACCTTCTCCAAGAATCTGTGCAGGATACCCCTGAGCTAGTTGGTTAAGCTAAACAACAACTTGGAGAGTTGGAAGATAAAAGCTTGTCCGATTTAGCTCATTTTAAGGGATATCTTGTATGTGTGTTGAAGAAAGATGGTATTTTCATCGATTGACCTCGTGATCAGTTAATGGACCTATCATCTTATCCAATCTTTGATTCGAGTATGGGCTATCGTCAAATCAAATCGGAACCAACAATATCCGTAATGCTGTCTTACTTGTGGTTGTTTCTTCGAGCATACACCATTATATCTTTTGGGTCTGACCAATGCTATCACCTTGTTCACATAATCGTGGAATTCCACTTATATGGAAACCTAGATGAATTGTTGTTGAGCCCATCGGCAACATTTTTATCTCCTCCATGATTCATGCTGAACAGCCAGCTAGTGTTGGAAACTTTTGAAAGCATTTCTTCATGCTAGCTCATGAAGTATAGGTTTGGATGAGAGAAGTGACTTCCTCTGATTCACGTGCATTTGGTGCAAGTTGCTGCCACGAATCCGAGAAAGTTTGTTTTTGCCTCCTCTGGAATCGTCCCAAGTTAGTCATGCCTATATGTGAAGTACTCTATGGTTTGATAGGTTGGCCGCCTCCATTCCCTATGTGTTTCCTAGCACACCAAGCCACTGACTGATTTGTTCAAGGAGAAGAAGTTCCTTCTTAAGAGCAAGACTTATGCAAGGACTTCGATATCCTCAATGATGGTTTCCCTTCTAAACTCGGTAGCGTATTATTATAAGACTACTATGTGGTCATGCTTGTCTCGGACAACATGTCCACATGTTGTAGCACAACCAGCTCATGTTTTGGGGCTTGCTATCACAGTTCACTCCCCGAGATTCTCGCAACGTCATCTCGTTGGTTTGTGTTGCAAACTTTCTTTTCCAGACACATTGTCTGAATTACCCTGTTACCAACTAGATCTGAATCTTAGGCAGATATGATGGTTGGAACTTCTCCCAAGAACTTTGATATATGTTCAAGTGAAGTGGACGCAGATAGCTAGAAGCACTATTATTGTAGTATCTTGTTTAAGTCGTTTGGTCACCTCCCATGAGGATCTCGCATGACTTATTCTAGAAGTTGATCCTTATGGATTTTGTGCTCCCGAAGTCCGACCTTTTACTTGATGTTCTAGATATCAAACCATATCTATGAATGGGATACACTAGCACATCAAGGAGAACATTAGAAGCGGAGTGCTAAATGTCTCTCGGTTGATCATCCAGATTTTGTTTCCTTGGCCTCGCTAAGGTGAAATCTAAGAAGGTTATCCACCTTTGCATCTGCATCGTCCATCGCTGTTCATCAAGGTAGTACGTTGTGTTGCCGGGATCCTTGACACAGATGTTGGTAAAACCTTGATGAATATGGAAATGCTCAAGTTCTTGAGAGCACGCTCAAGCAAAATCATTCCTTGCGTTGTCTTTAACAAGGTAATCCACATCATCCATCCTAGTTTGAGTATGCCATTCTTCCGAGCTCCCTCAAACGATCCATTATGTTTTTGCCTTAGGCTGGTATAAAGAGTTTCAATGATCTCTGAATCAAAAGTAACTCTTTCTGCAACTTAAGGGAATATTTCTACGAGTCACTTCTCCCAAGGTGCCCCCGTTATGGGATCATAGTATTTGTTTCCTCGCTACTTTGAAACCCTCGTCAAATTGTTTGTTCCGTCCCTCCTGATGCATGTTTTGCCTCCCAGCTCAGGAGATGTTTCTACGTCTCATTCTGTGAGATGATCTTGTGAACATTAAGATGATCCATCATTGTAGAGTTGTCTCTGAACTCGTGTTTGATGAAGATCTCGAAAGCAGAGTTGTCAAGACCAAGATGATGCAAGGAATCGACGTTCCTATGATGTGCAAGTTGGATCATGAAGATCATGTTAGTTTCGAGTCCCTTGTGTCTTCTTACCCTACGCTTGAATCTCGGGACGAGATTTTGTTTAGGGGGGGTGAGTTGTCACATCCCTAGATTTTGGTTGTAGATAGTGGCATTGCATCCATGCATCAAGTTAAATTTCAAATGTAGTTGAAATGGGGATTGATCCAAACACTAGCACCAAATGAATTCAAATAGGATCAAATAAAATCCTTTTCAATAAATCAAAAATGTCCTCTGGAAAGTTCATGATTTTTGATAAAGGTGAAAACCTCTGGCAAAAATGATGCACATATTCCTAGGCTATTTCTGGACTTTTGAATTAAATCGTTATGTATTTGAATTTGGGCATTTAATTGCTATAACAATTTTAAATGCTCAAATAATTCTGGAACTAAATATGGGTTGTTGGAAATAATTCAACATGTCCTCATAATTTGTTTCAGGATTTTTAGATGAGGTTTAGTATTTTTACTAAATCCAGAAATAAAGATAGAAAATAGAAAATAAAAGAGAGAGAAAGGAACCTACCTAACTTACCTGTGAAGCCCACCTAGCGGCCCAAGTGGCCGGCCTAGCCCACCAGGCCACCCTGCTGTCGCCTTCCTCCCCCTAGCCCCGAAGCAGCTCGGTGGCGAGCGCCGACGCCGCCCTGGCCACCTCCCGCTTGCCACCGAGGCGCCCCTGACGCGTCTGGATACGCCCCGCAGCCGCCTCTGTCTCTCCCCTCGCTCTATGCTCTCTCTCGACCTCTTCTCCCTCCGCTGCATCCTCTTCCGAGCGCAGTCGTCGCCGCCGACGAACACCACCACGGCCACGGCCATCCCCGAGCCGCCCCGAGCTATCCTTGAGCTCCGCCACCTCGTTACCTACCTCCTCACCGAGCCACGCGGTCGGAAGAGCCCCGAAGCGCCGCCCCGATGCTTTTCTCCTCCTCGGCCGCAGGAGATCCACCTCGCAGCCCCGCTCAACTCCGGCCGCCCTCGAGCCCACCGACCCTTCAAACAGACTCACGGTGTGCCCCCGAGTCGTCTCCCCCTTCTCCCCTGGTCGCTTTCGACCTCTAGGTCATAGCCCCGTCTTGGCCGAGAACACCATGCCGCCGACGATGTCGCCGCCGTCACTGCAGCTACTAAGGCTCGAAACCGAGCACGACACCATGCTCCTAGCATCTTCAGGAGCTCGGTGAGCCCATTAGCCAGCCCTCCCGTCCACTGTGGCCTCGCCCCGCTCAAACCCGTAGCTCTGGCCGCCGCACTTGCCATCGCCGCCATTGCTGTAGTGCACCCCAGCTGCTGTCGCTGGCCGCAATGGATGCGCGCAAGCCTGGGCATCTCGTAGAGCCTCTCCGCCGCTCATTTGGTCGCCTGAGCTGCGATTCCGAGCACCTCCGTCGTCTCTAGCGTCGCTGGCGACGAGCCATGGACCAAGTCCGGCGAGGTTGACCCGTTTGACTTGGGGTTTGACCCCCCAGGGCCACGGACGTGCGGGCCCATCTCTGTTAACATTTAGTTAGATTTAGATTAGTGCTAATTAACCCTAATAGTTAGTTTAGTCACTAATCAGTGGGCCTAGGCCCTAATTAACCTTGATTATTGCTAACGTAACACTAACTAACCATGTTAGTTAGCTGCTACACTGACATGTGGGCCCTAGCCGTCAGGTTTGACCTGGACTAGTGCCTTTGACTGATGACGTCACCCCAACATCATGCTGACGCAGTTAATCTTTTTCTGTATTTATTCTTATTCAGGAAAATCCAGAAAATTGCCTAAACTTCTGAAATTCATAGAAATTCAACTGTAACTCCAAATGAAATAAGTTATATATGAAAAATGATCAGAAAAATCCAATATATCCATCTTTACTGGTTTCATGCATGTTTAAACAACTTAACCTTGCTGTTTAGTGCAAAACATGATAAGCACTATTTAAATTCATAAGATGAGTTTGGGGTTGAACCATTGGTTCAAAATAACTCAAACCCATCTGGTTTTAGTTGCATTAGCCCAACACACTCATTTTGCCATGTCGTGATCATGCATCATATTGTGCATTGCATTGATTGTGCTTCCTTCTCCATTGCCGGTAATTGTCCCCTCTCGATAGACGTAGTTTCGACGATGAGTTCGATGACACCGATGAAGATCTATATCGTCTTTAGAAGTGCTAGGCAAGCAAAACCCCCTTGTTCATTCCGATACAATCCCACTCTCTCGCTGCTGCTCTCTTTTACTACATTAGGACAACAACGTTTCAACTGTTATGTGCTGCGGTAGTTGAACCCCTTTCCTCTGCATGACCTATCATTGCCACAGTAAATAGATGAAACCCACTAGCATGAGTAGGAATTGTTTGAGCCCAGATGTGCCTACTCATTCATGCTTGTTTGTCATGCCTGCTATTGCTTAGAGTTGTATCAGGTCTGATTCATCGGGGGTGAATTGGAATGGTGACGAACATGTCCTACTATGTGTGAGCTAAGTGTGTGAACACGATTTGGTAAAGGTAGTGGTGAGAGGCCATCTAGGAGTACATGGTGGGTTGTCTCATTGAAACCGTCCTCAGGAACTGAGTTCTGTGTTTGTGATCCATGAACAGTTACTACCACACATTGAGCTCCGGGCACTCCAAGCTCTCTCGACTTTTTATCAACTCGATCTCTGTCCAGGAGTCGCAACTAGTTTCTGGTGTTTGTAGGTAGTGTTAGTAGTCTACCAAGTGGCACCCGGTACAGGTGGGCTTGGGACAGACTAGGCACAGTGGCCCGGTGTACCAAGTGGCACCCGAATGGTGGACTTGGGAACCTTGCACACATCGTTTGGGGCCGTGAGCAACACCTAGGCCAGATCTCCTTGTGGACGGAACCCGAATAGGCGACAAACCTCGACGAGAGACTTGTGTGGTTAGTCAGGTCGTGGCCGACTCCCTCGCCAATCTTCCGCTTGAAGGTTGTCGAGATACATGACGTGTACATAGCGGTAAGTGGCGAGAGCGTGTGTGAAGAAGTACACCCCTGCAGGGTTAATATGATCTATTCGAATAGCCGTGTCCGCGGTAAAGGACTTTTGGGTTTCCTATACAATTCATAGACAAGTGAAAGTGGATACTCTAAAATACGCAAGATAAGCGTGAGTGCTATGGATGGCTCTCTTGTGGGGAGACGGGAGCGGGTCCATAGTGGTGTATTGATATGGTGAATATGTGGACTCGTGTGCGCCACCTCAAAAGAGTTACTTGTAGTCGTAGTTCAGGATAGCCACCGAGTCAAAGCTGGCTTGCTGCAGTTAAACCCCACCATCCCCTTTGTTGATAATGATGCAGATGTAGTTAGTTCCGATTTAAGTCTTGCTCGGTACATTTGTACTCACGTTTGCTTAATTTATGTTTTTGCAGAGAGACTTCAGTCTCGCTAGTAGTTCCATGTGGACTTCGACGTTTAGCTTGTTACCTCAGCTACGATCTTGTGCCCTTGGCAGGATCTAGGAGATATTTAGGCTTCTCGGCCTTTTTCATTTGTAGATGTCTGTACTTAGACATGTTAAGCTTCCGTTTTTGCCTTGACTTGTATGCTCTAAATGTTGGGTCATGGGACTCATGTTTGTAATATCTCGCTCCACGGAGTCTATTGAATAAAATACTTGAGTTGTAGAGTCATGTTGTGATGCCATGTTGTATTTACACATATCGAGCATATTGTGTGTATGTTATTGAAATGCTTGGTATGTGTGAGATCTGACTATCTAGTTGTTTATCCTTGGTAGCCTCTCTTACCGAGAAATGTCTCCTAGTGCTTCCACTGAGCCTTGGTAGCTTGCTACTGCTCCAGAACACTTAGGCTGACCGGCATGTGTCCTTCTTCGTTCCTGTGTCTGTCCGGTGTCTACCGGAGTCCTGTTAGCCTGCTACAGCCCGGTTTACCGGAGTCCTGCTATCCCAGTTGCTACAGCCCGGATTCACTCGCTGATGACCGACACATTCGTTGTTGGGTCATGTATGCCTGTCCCTGTAAGTTAGTGCCACTTTGGGTTCACGACTAGCCTTGTCAGCCCGGGCTCCTTGTCATATGGATGCTAGCGGCACTATCATATACGTGTGCCAAAAGGTGCAAACGGTCCTGGGCAAGGTAAGGCGGCACCCGTGGGAATATCGTGCGTGAGGCCGCAAAGTGATATGAGGTGTTACATGCTAGATCAGTGTGGCATTGAGTCGGGGTCCTAACACTGGAGGGGCCTTGTTAAACACTGGTTTGATCCGAAGTATCAGGTACATTTTATATATGTGATCAGATCACATGTTGAAGTCCTATTTACGCATGTGCCACACAAATATATCTTCTTGTAGATAAACTGTTCAAAGAACAAGGCCAACCGTACAAAAGTGAAATTCCGGCAGACGACAGGATCTCGTAGCTATATTGCACACTTTGAGGCTCTTGTAATTAGCTGTTGTTTCACCCTTTTCATTGTACCATATTATCAGATCTATATTGACTTGTTCGAAATGTAGAGGAAAGCCTGCAAGGACCAAAAAGTACCTGAACCAAATGATGTGGAAATCTTCAAGGACTGCCACACCAGCAAGAAGAAGGGCATGACTACACGAGTCAAAGCCGCTGTTGTAAGTCCTTAATCCTCATGCCTTTAACTACTACTTACTCTGACTTGTGCCTTGAACTGCATGGCTTGCAGCCAATGTCTATTACTCTTTTCAATTTTATACACAATTGTCTTAGCGTGCCATTGCACCTTACAAGCTTTAAAAGAGAAGAGTGATGTTCCTTTGATCTTGACCCGTAATCTAGTTCCGTGCTGGACTTGCCCACACAACGTTACAATTGCCTGTTTGTCTGTTCTCAGTTGTTTTGTTATATGAATGATGTCATTCTATGCTTAATGTATTATAAACTTCATCTCTTTATCCTTAGCCCTCAATACAATGTGAAGAAATAGACAATACATTAGCGATGGTACATGGTCATATGTTTGGAACCTGGTTTTATTATGTACTTTGCAATAAAATACAACTAATAATTTTCATGGGTTCACCAGAATAAGTTCTATATATAGACCAAAGCTATTTTGTTTGGTTTTGCTGCCTCATTAGTATCTTCTGTTCTGGTACTACTAATGTAAAACCTCAACTTTTCAGCGAGCTATGGAAAAATGGTGGAACCGCCACCTTCTGAAGGTGGCGAGGCAACTATAACCGCAATGTCAGCTCTTGCTGCAGTGGGTCAGTACTTGTCCACTAACAGTGCCAAAAGCATGTTCCTGCATAATACTAGGTTGGTTGTTAAGGCAATATTGTCCAAACTGCCACATGATCAAGATATGCAAGCTCAAAGCAATGTTGTATCTGCGCTCCAGACACAAGTCCATTCCCTAACAGAGACCCTTTGTGAAACAAGGAGAGACATTGTTCGATGTCGTCAAGATATGCATGGTTTTGAAACCAGACTATCAGACATTTGCTATGTTGTTCAGGAGCCTAGGAGAAATGAAGGCGAGGGTTATCGTGCTCCATCGGACAATACAGCATGAAAACATAACAGTCAGGTTAAATGAACTGAGCTTCTAAACTTCTAGTGGTGCATTTATCTGCTAGACTGTTAAGTTTTATGCCAACCTTCCTTTTGTTATATAGTTGTAATTGGTTTTGGTGCGATACAAAATTTATTCTTAACGTCCAGCCACCGGCTGAATAAAATAGCAAGCCAGTTTTGTATAGTGTAGGGTGTTCCCTATATTTGCACTGGTGGCGATCTTTGATGCCGAGTGGATGTAATCTGTGCAATCGCGTTAATAGTCTAGCATTAGTTTCGGCCTTATTTAGTTCCTAGTCTTCTTTTTCGCTGGTTTGCTAGTGGTTGCAACTACCATGGGCCATATACGGGCCGCAGGATCCATGGGTCTCCTATCGGCTGTAGGGTCCTTGGGTCTCCAACGGGCCGTCGATAAATGGGCCTCAAACAGGGCCGTAGAATCGGTGGGCCTCGGGCCGACGGAGAAATGGGTCTACATGGGCCATAAACGAGCGTAATTGGTATCAGCCCATCACGGTAACAGGCCGTTAATAGGCCGTAGGACAACACAGGCTTAATTCTGTCACAGGCATAACGGGTCGTTAATGGGCCAGAATATAGGACAGGCTGGAAACGGCGCAGCGGGTAAACAGGACAGAAACGGGCCGACTCTTGCCATGGGCCGAATTTGGCCCATTAGGGTAACAGGCCAGTAACAGGCCGACTCTTGCCATGGGCCGAATTGGCCCATTGGAGGAACAGGCTAGTAACGGGCCAAAAGTAATCAAGGGCCGAAAAGGAGCCCAAGAACGTATGGCCCGTCAATAGGACGAAAGCTAACATGGGCTGGAAACGACCCATGTAAATCACGGGCCATTAATGGGTACAAAGAAAATTACTGTTCATTATGGGCTAGAGTCACCGTGGGCCTGTAAAGGGCCGAAAGATACGAAGGCCTCATATGGGCCGAAAGACGTCGTGGGCCATACATGGGCCGAAAGTGAATTTGGCTGGTGTTATATTCAACGGCCCACATGACGTTGTTGGGCCGATTTCCTTTAGGGCCTAACGGGCCGTGAAATGGGCTATTTGCGAAGAGACCGTTAACAAGCTTTTCATGGGCCAGCCCGTTAACTTTTGACCAAGTCAAATGGGCCGGCTTTGTAAGCTAAATGGGCCAGTGGTGGGACGTGGCACGTGTCGACATATCATAGGCACCTATCTGACCCACTGAAGAACTGACACGTGTTTCGTCCGGCCAATAAGAATTTTACACGTGGAAATTTCCCATTGGTCGGGGCTGTTAACGGGTTATCAGATCCAAAACCCGACCCGATAGCTTAACAGCGTTCCGTTATGGTGGATGCCATGTGTCGGTCACCCTTGACGAAAGCACTTCTGTGACGCGCGATTTATCGTCATGGAAGTGGAAACTTCCGTGATGATAATTTTGGTAATGTCATGGAACACTTCTACGACAGCACAGGTATGACTATCTTGATTCTGTCATAAAATCATCATGGATGTACATGCATGACAAAAAACACGACCTACTGTGAAAACACGTATCATCACGGAAGTGTATTTTTTTGTAGTGATTCCTCACCCCATGCGGGGTGTACTGCTACACCTGCATGCCCTTCGGGCTGCGTAATGCCAGGGCAACCTTCCAGCGATTGATGCATATCGCCCTGGGTTTGCAGCTCGGGAGGAATGCAGAGGCCTATGTTGATGATATATTGGTGAACTCTCGGGAGGCCAGCACTCTGATAGAAGATCTGGAGGAGACGTTCACCATCCTGCGCACGGTGGATCTTCGGCTTAACCTTGAGAAGTGTGTATTCAGGGTCCCTTCCGGTAAGCTGTTGGGCTTCTTGGTGTCACAGAGAGGGATCGAGGACAACCCGGAGAAGGTTAAGTCGATAGGGTACATGAACCCCCCGCAGACCCTGAAGGAGATGCAGAAGCTGGCTGGCTGCATAACCTCACTTGGGCGTTTCGTTTCCAAGTTGAGGGAGTGCGCCCTCCCGTTTTTTAAGTGGATGAAGAGGAAGGAGCCATTCGAGTGGACCCCGGAGGCAGACGCAGCCTTCCAGGACCTCAAGATATATTTGACCAGTCCGCCAGTGATGGTGGCACCGCGCCCTCTCGTGCCCTTGGTGCTTTATCTAGCAGCAACCCCTCACTCAGCCAACGCTGCCCTAGTGGCGCTAAGGAAGGAATGCCTAATAAAGAAGCCGCACGCACCCTAGAGTTCGAACCTCTCAAGGGTTGTCGGATCCCTAAATCCGACAACGCCCCTCCCCACCCCCTGCGAGGCTGATACCAGAACGAGCCATAGGAGATGGCGACGCGGTGCATCGCGGCGCCGCATGTGGAGGCGAGTCTGACACACCCCGTCGCCCCCTTTCTATCTTAGGGGTGTGGCTCTTGGGTTGCGTGCAGTTTTTGGATGGAAAATAGAATAACAGCAATGAGCGTGTAAACCAAATGCACCACGTGCGTTAGCGTGAGGCTGAGCAGGGGGGAGGGGGGACCCACCCCCGGCGAGGCCGAGCCTGGAATGAGCCAGAGCAGGCGGCGATGCTGTGTGCTGTGGTGCCGCATGCGGAGGCGACTCCGTCACACCCCATCGCCACTGTCTATCTTAGGGGAGTAGCTCTAGGGTTGCGTGCGTTGTTTGGATGGAAAACATAATAACGACATTGTGCCTGTCAACCAAGTGCACTGCATGCATTAGCACAAGGCCGAGCAAGGGGGAGGGGTCATGACTCCCGCTCCCCATCCCCTATGAGGTTGAGCCTAGACCGGAGCAGGCGGCGATGTGGCTTGCCATGGTGCCACATGCAGAGGTGAGGTCGTCACAACCCCTCGCCCCTGTCTATATTAGGGGTGTGGCTCTGGGGTTGCGTGCGTTCTTTTGATGGAAAAAAGAATAACCACATTGCGCTTGTCAACCTAGTGCACTGCGTGCATTAGCATGAGGCCGAGCAGGGGGGAGGGGGGTCGTGACCCCCCTCCCCACCTCCTACGAGGCCGAGCCTGGAACAAGCCGGAGCAGGCGGCGACGCGGCGTGCCACAGTGCCGCATGCGAAGGCGAGTCCGTCACACCCCATCGCCCCCTGTCTATCTTAGGGGTGTGGCTCTGGGGTTGCATGCATTGTTTGGACGGAAACAGAATAACCGCACTGTGCCTGTCAACCAAGCGCCCTGCATGCGCTAGCGCGAGACCGAGCATGTGGGAGGGGTGGTCATGACCCCCCCTCTCCACCCCCTGCGAGGCCGAACCTGGAATGGAACAGGAGGCGACGCAGCGTGCCGCGGCCACATGCGGAGGCAATTCCGTCACTCCCCGTCGGACCCCTGTCTCTCTTAGGGGTGTGGCTCTAGGGTTGCATGTGTTGTTTGGATGGAAACCAGAATAACCACACTGCGCCTCTCAACCAAGCGCACTGCATGCGTTAGCGTGAGGACGACCAGGGGGAGGGGGTCGTGACCCTCCCCCTCCCCACCCCCTGCGAGGCCGAGCCTGGAACCCGCGGCACCGCATGCGGAGGTGAGTCCGTCACACTCCATCGCCCCCTATCTATCTTAAGGGTGTGGCTCTAGGGTTGCGTGTGTTGTTTGAATGGAAAACAGGAAAACTGCACCGCGCCTATCAACCATGTGCACTACATGTGCTAGCGCGAGGTCGAGCAAGGGGGGAGGGGGGGTCCGACCCCCCATCCCACCCCTTCCGAGGCCGAGCCTGAATCAAGCTGGAGCAGGCGGCAACGCGGCGTACCGCGGTGCCGCATGCCGAGGCGAGTCCGTCACTGTCAGGACCCCGATCCTAAGTCACACCGATCTAGCATGTAACAAATCATATCACTTTGCGACCTCACGCATGGTATTCCCACAGGTGCCACCTTACCTGGCCCGGGACCGTTTCCGCCTTTTGGCTCATGTATATGATAGTGTCGCTAGCATCCATATGACAAAGAACCCGGGCCGACATGACTAGTCGTAAAACCAAAGTGGCACTAACTTACAGGTACAGGCATACATGACCTAGAAACGAACGTGTCGGTCATAAGCGAGTGAATCCGGGCTGTAGAAGCTAGGCTAACATGACTCCAGAGAATCCGGGCTATAGCAGGCTAACAGGACACAGGTGAAAGGGCATTTCCCTACCTTATGTTATGGATGATGATGACAACCCTGTGTTGGCCTAATCCTGTGCTAAATGTTTCAGGTTCTCGATGCTTAGGCTTACATCGGATAGTTGTTCTCTCTCGAAGGAAAACATTGAAGACGGAGTCCTCTATGCTTTTTATCTCTTTGGCCGTAGGGAACCCGTACTACATCCACATTGGAAAGAGTAGGGGAATCCGTTCACGTACACCTCCATCACCCCTCTCTTGTCTTCCTCTAGTGTGAGAGAGAGTGCATCCCTTTTTGATTTGACTTCTGCTGTGTTTTCCGAGCGGTTGTACCGCTTGTCCGAGGAGTTGTACCGCTGGCTCTTGGCATTTCCATGTCTTTATTGAGCGGTGGTACCGCTGCCTCTGGGCGGTGGTACCGCCACCAGGCTCAGCAAAGACCTGCGGCGGTGGTTCCGGCCATGCACCACCCAAGTACCGGTCAAGCTTCTGTTTTGATGCAGTTCCCGGGTGGCGGTGGCCCGGTTGGTCCGGTTGTTCCTCGTCAACCGGTACCACAGGAAGTTCTAGCAGTTCTTCCTCTCTTACCTTAGCCGCTCAAGCGCTCAAGGCCAAGCGGTTACACCGGCCCCGCACCGCCCAACTATCGCCCTCAGGGGTGACTCCGTTCTGTTTCAGTGCGGTAGTTGTGTGGTGGCTGGGCGGTTGGTCCAGTTATTTTATAAAAACCGGTACTACCGCCTGGCGGCCCGGTTTTACCGCCTGGTAGGGTTCTGCTGATACACCATGAGCCCCGGTTGTACCGGGACAAGGAGCGGTTGTACCGCTGCAGTGCTGAAAACGCAGTAACGGTTGGATTTATTAGGGTTGCTATATAAGGTGGTTCTTCCACCTACCACTCTTATCTCTTACCTCTCTCACTCCACCATTAATGCTCTCAAGCTCTCTTTCCCGATCTCTCTCTCTAGCCACTCAAACTTGCTGATTTGCTAGGGACTGAAGGAGGAGACCTAGATCTACACTTCCACCAAAGGATAGTTGCTTCCCCCATACTTTCTAGTGTGAATTTTATTACTCTTGGGTGTTTGAGGACCCTAGACGGTTGAGGTCACCTCGAAGCCATATTCCATTGTGGTGAAGCTTCGTGGTTTCGTTGGGAGCCTCCAATAAGTTGTGGAGAGAGCCCCAACCTTCTTTGTAAAGGTCGGGTTGCCGCCTTCAAGGGCACAAATAGTGGAATCACGGCATCTCCCATTGTCTGAGGGCGTGAGGAGAATACGGTGGCCCTAGTGGCTTCTTGCGGAGCATTGTGCCTCCACACTGCTCAAAAGGAAGGAACTTCGGTAACACATCCTCGTCTCCACCGGTTCCACTCTTGGTTATCTCGCGCCTTTACTTTTGCAAGCTTACTTGTGTTGTTTCCTTTGCTTGCTCGTGTGCTTGTTGTTGTTGCATCATGTAGGTTGTTCACCTAGTTGCATATCTTGACAACCTACTTTGATGCAAAGTTTATTTTGGTAAAGAAAAGCTAAAAATTGTTAGTTTCCTATTCACCCCGCCCCCTTGTCAACTATATCGATCCTTTCATTGGTATCCGAGCCTCGTCTCTTTATTAAGGACTTTGCCATCCGAAGAGTATGGTTAACACCACAGCCGATGCGGAGGAGCACTCCGGTGTGAATCATATCTCATCTACGGCCGATGGGGGAACCTCGGTCTCTCGTGAGGAATTCAATGTGGTTCTAGACACATTGAAAGACTCCATGACGACCAAGGTTGAAAGCATGTTTACTAAATTTCTTGAAGGACTTAAACTGTCCACCTCGCCAATGAAAGTGGTTGATCCCACTAACAAGGTGACGGATGCTACCTCCGAGATGGGGGAAGCTAATAGTGAAAAGAGTCCTTCTACTAGTGGTAGAAATGGCACTGGCATCTTTGCCCATGTGGAACCTCCAATTTATGGAGGACCGATTCCATCTACTCATTTAAATCATGCCGGTCCTCCTCCTAATATTGTGAAAAATGAGGATTTTGATTCTTGGGTGTATCGCTTTAAGCGTCATTTAAATCATGTGAATACTAATCTCTGGAGAATCATTGAAGAAGGTTTCTATCCACAGGACCGAAGCAACTTCACTCCGAGAGAAGTGGTGGATAATCAATTCAAGGAGAGTGCTCTCTTCATCATCCAAGATGCAATCCTTCCCGAAGATCTCCCTCATCTTCGACCTCATGCCATGGCCAAAGACGCATGGTAATGCGTTGTGTCTCTCTATCAAGGAAGTGCTAGCATTCAATACTCCAACTATGAAGTGGTGCAAGATGAAGCCGATGAGTTTGCAATGAAAGAAGATGAAGAACCTCGTGAGCTCTTTCGAAGAGTGACCAAACTCGCGGTCTCACTCCGAGATCATGGAGCAAGGACACGGATGACAATTGGATCAAGCGCAAGTTCCTCAAGGCCATGATGCCCTACAACAAGGTCATGTCCTCCGTCATTCGTCAAAGACCGGATTTCCACTCCATGACCTCAAGTGAAGTGTTGGATGAGTTCGTTGCAATGAGCATCTTGGACAAGACCGCCGACAATGCGGTGCTCCGTTCTCAAAGGGCAAAGAAGCCCAACCTTGCCTTGAAGGCCAAGGTTAGTGTGGAAGAAGAGGAAGAAGAGGAAGATGAGGAGAGCAACCCCGAAGATACGAAATATGATTATCATGAGCTTCAATACAATTTTGGAGCAAGAAGAACACAAGACCCAACTTCAACAAGAACAACTCAAAGTGGCTTCAAGGGCAAGCAACGAGTTAGAACTTGCTTCAACTGTGGCAATGTGAGCCATTTCGTTGTGGATTGTCCTTGCGAGAAGCGGGAAGACAATGGTGGCAAGTTCATCCGAAAAGACAAAGCCAAGTCCTTTCCCAACAAGAACAACTTCACCAAGAAGACTCCTACTCGTGGGTTGGTGGTTCAAGAAGAATACCATGAGGATCACGATGATGATGAAAATGGAGAAGCAATGGCCATGGCCTCCATTGCCATTGCTACCACACCCCGGGTGTCTCTCTTTGATTCACCCAATGAGAACATCACCGCCAAGTGCCTCATGGCTAAAGCCTCTAACAAGGTAACCCCCAACATCAAAACCACCATCATTACTAATCCCTCTTTGGAGGGTTACATTGATGAACATGATGGGTCTAATGAGGAAGTGAATGAATTTGAGTCATTTATGAGTAAGCTCAAGGGAAAATCCAAGACGCACTTTGTTGCTCTCTTGGAACAACTTGGTGAAGCCAATGACATGATAGAGGCGCACGAAGAAACCATCTCTAAGATGGAAGGTCATAGTCCTGACTATGCTGATGAGATATCGGATCTCTCTAATGCTCTTGAGGAAGAGCGTGGGCATCGTTTGACTCTTTAGGAGTCATACAACGATGACCATGCCAAGTTAAAGAAATATCTTGATCATGCTCTTATTGTGTCTCGTGTGCTAACTTTCGAGAAGGCTAAACTTGGGGTTGATCATGCTAGACTCAAGGAGGAGTTTGAGGTACGTGACAAGGCCCACAAGGTCTTGAAGGGTGCTCATGCTAACCTCAAGGAGTCTCATGCTCAACTCCAAGTTAAGCTAACCAAGGAAAAGGCCACCTTCCCTCATATGGTATTAATTGATAATGCATATGCTACTAACCCGTGTTGTGAGCATGTGCATCTTGTGGAGGATAATGCCAAGTTGAAGGATCAACTTGAGAAAGGCCTTGTGACTTGCATTCAAGGTGAGAAGAACCTCAACGACCTTTTGAGCAATCGAAAGGATGTTGTGGCCAAGAAGGGAATTGGGTTTGCCCCCAAGTCCAAGAGTAAGAAAAAGAACGACAAGACCAAACGACCTCCTCCTCTCAAGCAAACTTTTGTGAAAGAGGGAGAGGGTGCTCCTAAGGAGAAGAAGGAACAAGTGAAGGGAGTTGATGTCCAAAAGGGCAAAACCATTTCCTCCAACAAAGCCGGCGACTTTAACCCGTCATATGTGTTGTGCCGTGCTAGTGATGGACATGTTTATGCTAAATTTGTTGGTTCTCCTTATGAGTACATTGAATGATCTATTTGGGTTCCTAAGACCCTTGTTACTAACATCAAAGGACCCATTACTAAATGGGTACCTAAGACCAAGCATTGATCTCTTGTAGGTGTTTGCTTCCGGTGGGGGATCATGGTTGCTCGATAGTGGAGCAACAAATCATATGACCGGGAGCAAGGACTTGGTGGTGGACGTGCAAAAGATTCCATCTATGCCCACCAATGTCGAGTGGGGTGATGCCTCACATTCTAAGGTATTGGGTCTTGGCAAGGTTGTCATTTCTCATGATCTAACGATCAAGAAAGTCATGCTTGTCGAGTCCCTTGCATACAATTTGCTTTCCGTTCGTCAACTTGCACTCATGGGTTTTGCTACTTTCTTTGACATTGATACCGTGGCCCTCTTGTGGAGCAAGACTCTTAAAGTAGCCTTTGTTGGGCATGTCGAGAACGGTCTCTATGTGATTAACTTTTCGGAGCGACCCACTAAGACCGCGACATGCCTAATGGCTAAAGTTGACGTGGGATGGCTTTGGCATCACCGTTTAGCCCACGTTAATATGAGATCTTTGCAAAGTCTTCTCAAGGGGGACCATGTCCGTGGACTAACAAATGTTAGTTTTGCCAAAGATCATGCTTGCAGTGCTTGTATTGAAGGAAAGCTCCATGAGAAGGCTCACCCTCCCACGACCATCATCTACTCGAAGAGACCCTTGGAGCTCCTTCACATGGATCTCTTTGGGCCTCCATCTTTTGATAGTCTTGGAGGTAGAAAGTAATGCTTGGTGATTGTGGATGATTATTCAAGATACACTTGGGTATAATTCTTCAAGAGGAAGAGTGAGACTCAACAAACCGTCATCGACTTTGCAAATGAAGGTCAATGTTAACATAATGCAAAGATCTTGACAATAAGAAGTGACAACGGCACCGAGTTCAAGAACTACACCTTGGATGAGTTTCTTAGTGATGAGGGGATCAAGCATCAATACGCTACACCATATACCCCTCAACAAAATGGTGTTGGGGAGAGGAAGAACCGGACGTTGATGGATGCAGCAAGGACCATGATGGCGGAGTTCAAGTCTCCACACAACTTTTGGGCCGAATCCATCAACACAGCATGTCATGCATCCAATTGGCTCTATCTCCGCAAAGGCTTGAACAAGACTCCTTATGAGATACTCACCGGCAACAAGCCCAATCTCAAGTACTTCCGGGTGTTCGGGTGTAAGTGTTTGATTCTCAAGAAAGGTGTTCGTTTGTCTAAATTTGAGGCTAGAGCATATGAGGGCATATTTGTTGGTTATGCTACAAACTCTCATGCTTACCGTGTTCTCAACAAGTCCACCGGACTCACTGAGGATACGTGTAATGTGGAGTTTGATGAAAATAATGGCTCCCAAGTGGAGCAAAGTGGTACTTGTGATATAGGCGATGAAATTCCTCCCCAAGCCATAAGAAGAATGGGTATTGGTCATATTCTACCCATTGAGGAACCCCTTGTGGCCGAAGGAGAAGGACAATGCTCCACTCAAGTGGAGCCATGACCTTCCCAAGACCCACACGCTTCCGAAGAACAAAGTGAAGACCCTCAACCTCGTGAACAAGACCAAGGGCAAGATCAATCTCAAGATGGTGGTGAACCTCCAAATGAAGCCCAAGCTCAAGTTCTCCCCCTCGAGCAAGTTCAAGATCATGAGAAAGCTCAAGATCAAGAACAAGCTCAAGACGGCGCTCAAGATAATCAAGTGAACCCTCCTCCCTCCACATCCAAGGAGGAATTAGAGCGTCGTGCCGCGAAGATTGCTTCCAAGCTCACCACCAAAGGCCATCTCATGGAAAATGTGGCTGGAAGCCTAAGAAAGGGGGTAAGCACTCTTAGACAATTAGCAAACTATTGTGAACATCACGCATTTGTCTCTTGTCTTGAACCCCAAAAGGTCTATGAGGCGTTTGAAGACTTGGATCGGCTCAATGCCATGCATGAAGAACTCAACAACTTCGAGTACAACAAGGTGTGGAGATTAGTGCCAAGGCCAACAGGGAACCACAACGTCATTGGAACCAAGTGGATTTTCAAGAACAAGCAAGATGCTCATGGGAACATCATTTGCAACAAGGCAAGATGGGTAGCACAAGGCTACTCCCAAGTCGAGGCTATCGACTACGGTCAAACCTTTGCTCCCGTTGCTCGTCTTGAATCCATACGTTTGTTGATTTCTTATGCTTCCCGTCACAACTTTAAGTTGCAACAAATGGATGAGAAAAGTGCTTTTCTTAATGGTCCTATTAATGAGTTGGTCTATGTCAAGTAACTCCCCGGGTTCGAGGATCCCTACTTCCCGGATCATGTGTATCAACTCGATAAGTCACTCTATGGCCTGAAAAAAGCCCCACGTGCGTGGTATGACCACCTTACCGAGTTGTTACAAGATCGTGGATTTGAGGTGGGGCAAATCGATCCCACTCTTTTTACTAAGAAGGTCAAAGGGGAGTTTTTTGTATGCCAACTATATGTTGATGATATTATCTTTGATTCCCCTAACAAAGCTTTCAATGAGGAATTTGCCGCTCTCTTGACCTCCAAGTTCAAGATGTCTTTGATGGGAGAGTTGAAGTTCTTCCTTGGCTTTGATATCAAACAAAGAAGAGAAGGTACCTTCATCAACCAAGCCAAATATACTCAAGACATGCTAAAAAGATTCAAGCTAAGTGATGTCAAGCCGGCTTCTACTCCAATGCCTACCAAGTGCCAACTTGACATTGATCCCAATGGTAAAGTGGTGGATCAAAAGGTATATCGCTCCATGATTGGCTCCTTGCTTTACCTTTGTGCATCTAGATCGGATATCATGTTGAGTGTGGGAATGTGTGCACAGTTTCAAGCCGCAGCAAAGGAAAGCCACTATCTGGCGGTCAAGCGAATCTTTCGATATTTGGCTCATACCCCAAACTTTGGCTTATGGTACCCAAGAGGGGCAAACTTCAAGCTTGAAGGATTTACGGATTCCGATTGGGCGGGAGACAAAGTGGATAGGAAGTCCACTTCTTGAGGGTGCCAATTTCTTGGTTGCTCTTTGGTGAGTTGGTCTTCCAAGAAGCAAAGTTGTGTGTCTCTCTCGTCCACCGAAGAGGAATATGTGGCGGTCGGTAGTAGTTGTGCACAACTCTTATGGATGAGGCAAATTTTAAAGGAGTACGGTGTCATTTGTGACAAAGTGCCTCTCTGATGTGATAATGAAAGTGCCATCAAGATTTCTCTCAACCCAGTGCAACATTTCAAGACGAAGCCTATTGAGATTCGGTATCACATCATTCGGGATCACATTAGGCGAGGGGAGATCGAGCTCAAGTATGTCAACACTCATGATAACCTTGCACATATTTTCATGAAGCCCTTGGATGAAGCAAGATTTCGCGAGTTAAGGCATGAGCTAAATATCATTGATTCGAGCAATGTGACTTGAACCCTTGCACCTCCCACCACACTCAACTTGTTGTCTAGTTTAGGTGTAGGCATGGACATAGGGGGAGTGTTATTCTCTCAATGAACTCTCCCTCCCCCCATTATGCATAAAATGATCAACTCTTTCACATTAGCCATTTTTGATGGTACTTGTGCATCAAAGACGAGGTTTGGTCATGGGCCCAAGGATAATTCTTCGCGGTGACATACCAATTGACTCAAACATAGGTGGCTCCAGCCACCGCCCTCCTTGAGAGAGGCCAGAGCTCGCTCTGCTTTCGTGTGGTTGTTTTTCTTTTTGTTCTATTCCTTGTTCTAGGTTTTGGTTTCTCTAAGTTGTTGTCTCTCTTGTTTTGTTCCTTTTAAACTTGGTTTGGGCATTGGTGGCCGGGCGGTACAACCGGGGTCACGGGCGGTTCTACTGCTGGTACCTGGTTGTGCTGCCCCAGTAGGTTTGCAATCGGTGCTTGGGCGGTTTTAAGCTCATATTCCCTGTGGTTTCCTTCGTCCGGTACTACCGGTTGTTTCCGGGCGGTACTACTGGTGCCCTTCAAGAAACGAAAGTACCGCCCACAACCACCTGTCAGTACCTGACTTGCGGTACAACCGGTCCTCGGAGCGGTTCTACCACTGTGCGTCTATGGGCCTATTTATATCCGACGGGGTGAAGGGTTTTCTTCTTTTCCCCTTCATCCCCGTTCGTCTTTTCCATGCCCTAGCCTCCGGTCACCACTGCCCCGCCCCGAAGTGCGTCTCGCGCTTCGGATCCATGGGCTCTCCGTGGATTCTCTCCGTGGAGGCCTCCCGATCTCCTCCCATGGATGGTGGTAATGCCCTTGTTCTTTGTTCCTCGTTCTAGGGTTCTTTCTTTGTCTAGGGCATTACTTAACCCTCCGAGATTAGCGTTTGAACTTTGGTTGGGAGAGATCGTTGCTTTTCTCCTGTCTAGTTTGCAGTTCCTAGAAATCACAATATTACCTGTCTGATTCGTATATCTTGGTTAGATCTATCCCCCCTGGTATTGCCACTGTCAGCGGTTCTACCGCCTATACGGGCGGTACAACCGGTGGGGCGGTTCTACCGGTGGGAGATCCGGTACAACTGGAATATACGAACCACACATCACTGTTCTGTCTTCTCTGCCGTTGCATTTGTTGTGTGCTTTCCTCTCATTCTTGCTAGTTTTCGTGTGTTCTCTTCGTGTGTGTGTTCAGGTGGCTCTAGTTCTTGCTCTGCTCCTCGCAAGACCAAGAAGAGGGCTTGAAGGACCTCGCGCCCGGCTGTGTCTACTGATGAAGAGGAGGTTGTGATTCCCACCAAGCCCACTCATCGTGAAAAGTCTGCCGCTGCAAAGCAACGTGTGGTAATGTCGCTGCACCATTGGGAAGCCAAGGATTGGGAAGCCTTCCGCTCAAAGAATCCTTATGAGGTTCCCGTAGCTCCTTGTTGGACCACCGTTCAGTTTCGGAATGAGATGCAAGTGCGGATTGTTCATGAACTCTGAGCACAACAAGAACAGATATGCCAAGCATGGACCATCGATCTTGACTATTGGAGGAACAACCTAGAGTATTTTGGTGAGGCTTTGGATCTCTGTGAGGAGTTTGATCTTGTCAAGCTCATGTATGTCAACTGTGACTTTGATGTTGAACTCATCCATCAGTTCTATGCCACCGTTCACTTTCGAGAAGATGACGCGCGCACCCTCACTTTCATGTGCCGTGATGAGCTCTTTCAAGTTCCCTGCAGGACCTTTTGCAATGCTATTGGGTATGATGATACCGGTCTGGAAGGAAGGGGTGGCATTCGCCCCCATGACCATCCTGACTCCATGCCTAAGGAGAAACTTGCCCCTCTGTACATTCGGGGCCGTGGTATTATTGGAGAATCTAAGGATTTGGTGAAGGTCTATGACATCATGCATCGCGTGTTTTGCAATGTGCTTCTGCCCAAGGTGGGTAATCAAGATGAAATCCATGGCTATCTTGTTGACTTGATGGTTGCAATGAAGACCAAGGTGGGCTCTGGGGATACGTTTGATGTGTCCAACTGGCCGTGGCACGAGATGTACAACATCGTCATCTACAGGAAGGTCCCTGAGGGAGTCCTGGATTAGGGGGTGTCCGGATGGCCGGACTATGACCTTTGGCCGGACTCCCGGACTATGAAGATACAAGATTGAAGACTTCGTCCCTTGTCCGGATGGGACTTTCCTTGGCGTGGAAGGCAAGCTTGGCGATACGATATGAAGATCTCCTCCCATTGTAACCGACTCTGTGTAACCCTAGCCCTTTCCGGTGTCTATATAAACCAGAGAGTTTTAGTCCATAGGACGAACAACAATCATAACATAGGCTAGCTTCTAGGGTTTAGCCTCTCTGATCTCGTGGTAGATCAACTATTGTACTACCCATATCAATTAATATTAATCAAGCAGGAGTAGGGTTTTACCTCCATCGAGAGGGCCCGAACCTGGGTAAAAACATAGTGTCCCTTGTCTCCTGTTACCCCCTACCCTAGATCCGCCGGTTTTGACACCGACATTGGTGCTTTCATTGGGAGTTCCTCTGTGTCGTCACCTTTAGGCCCGTTGGCTTCTTCGATCGTCAACCACGATGCGGTCCAGGGTGAGACTTTTCTCCCCGGACAGACCTTCGTATTCGGCGGCTTCGCACTGCGGGCCAACTCGGTTGGCCATCTGGAGCAGATCAAAAGCTACGCCCCTGGCCATCAGGTCAAGTTAGGAAGCTTAAATTACACGGCCGAGATCCGCGGGGACTTGATCTTCGACGGATTCGAGCCACGGCCGAGCACGCCGCACTGTCCCGATGGGCATGATCTAACTCTGCCGCCAGACAGCGCCCAGAGTGCCACTCAGGTGTACGCTCCGACCATTAGCTCGGAGACGACTGTGCTAGTCGGGGACGGACAGTTGGACGCCGCCCCAGGAGCCGCAATCTCTACGGCGATAGAGCCGAATACCAGCCTAGTCCTTTGCAAGGCCCGTGACTCCAAGGTGTCGGACTCTGTTTCGGACTCCGAATCTTCTGCACCCCTTCCGATCGAACCTGATTGGGCTCCGATCATGGAGTTCACCGCCGTGGATGTCTTTCAGCACTCGCCCTTTGGCGATATCCTGAACTCCCTAAAGTCTCTCTCTTTGTCAGGAGAGCCCTGGCCGGACTATGGTCAGCAGGGTTGGGAAGCGGACGACGAAGAAATTCGAAAGGCGTGTGTAAACCTGCCGCCGTCCATGAGGACTCTGGTGAGGTGAAATCCGTCAATGATTGGGTCTAGGACCAATGCAGCGAATCCGCCGTGACGGATGCTAGTGGGGTGGTCCCTTCGATCAAAAGTGATCGGGCAGGAGGACCATGGGTTGAACTTTGGGGCGACTGGCTCCAATGCATAGACGTCCTTGAGAGCATGCTTCCTCTCCCTTTTGGGGATGTGGGTTGCGTATATCATGTTCACCGTCCGCACTTGCGGGGGGAATCCCTTCTGTCCTCTGTTGTTTGGCGGCCGGGGCTCCTTCTCGTCATCACTACGCAGCCCCTTGTCTCTGGTTTCGGCACTTAACTTGCCTGCCTTCTTGAACACCCAACAATCCCTGTTGGTGTGGTTGGCTGGTTGTTCGGGGGTGCCGTGTATCTGGAACAAGCGATCGAGTATCCGGTCTAAGCTGGATGGGCCCGGAGGGTTTCTTTTGAATGGCTTCTTCCGCTGACCGGGTTTAGAGCCTCTGAATCTGGCATTGACTGCCGTATCCTCAGTATTATTGCCGTTAATGCGGTGCTTGTGCTCTTTGCGACATGACCTACCATTGTTGTCCTTTGTCAATGACACATCCTTAAATTAACAAAGCATTGCTTAAGGCATATGAACAAAGTTTTCAGCGTACAGGATAACAGATGCGAGTCTACTCAAAAATTACATCTTTGGAGCATTCACCCGCTATAAGGCGGGCACCCTTTAGGACGCCTTCATAATACATCTCGGGCGTGTGATACTCCTTGCCCGGCTGTGGCGCGTCCGTCAAAAGCTTCTCCGTGTCCAGCTTGCCCCAGTGCACTTTAGCACGGGCGAGAGCCCGACGGGCAGCTTCAATACAGACGGAGCGCTTGATGACCTCAATCCATGGACACGCGTCCACCAGCCGCCGCACCAGACCGAAGTAGCTCCCAGGCATCGCTTCCCTAGGCCACAACCGAACTATCAGGCCCTTCATGGCCTGTTCGCCACCTTGTGGAGCTCGACCAGCTGCTTCAGCTGGTCGCTCAGGGGCACCGGATGTTTAGCCTTAGCATACTGAGACCAGAACACCTTTTTCGTCGAGATCCCCTCATCGGCTCGGTAGAACGTGGTAGCATCAGACACACTACGGGGCAGATCGGCGAATGCTCTTGGGGAGCTCCGGATTCGGGTAAGTAACAGATAATTTGCTTTTATATTCTTGCTTTGCATAAAGAATGCCTTACCGCCGCTATCTTCTTCATCGCCTCGATCTCCTGGAGGGCCTTCTGGTCTTCGACCTTAGCGTTCTTGGCACTCTCAAGAGCCAAGGCGAGCTCGGACTCTCGAGTCTTCGAGTCACGCTCCAAACTCTCGTGTTTTTCCACGAGAGCCTAGAGCTCTTGCCGCACCTCCGCCACCCACGCCTCCTGCTTCTCTCACTCGATGTGCTCCAAGGCCACACTGTTTTCGGCCTTGGACACCGCTTCCTTCAGGGTCGCCACCTCGGCCGTGGCCCCTACAACATTTACGTTGGTCCTGTCATTATTTGCAACCAAGTATTTCTATATACATTCACATACGGTATTACATACCCTCCTTGTCCTCGAGCTGCTTCTTGGCACGGCCGAGCTCGTTCTCGGACGGCTCGAGGCTCTCCTTCAATATATTGACCTCCGCAGTCAGTGCGGCAGAGGTCAGCAGCGCAGCCTGCATTCCCATATTGACATATTTATGTTAGACTCCTGCGTATATCTTTTTTAGATCCTCATCTCGGCTTTTCTTTCCGAACGCCAAACTGAGCATCAGGGGCTACTGTCTATGCAGTAACATTTTCATATGTTTTGAACACATACCTCAAAGCCTATTAACAGACTTGTGCAGGCTTCTGTCAGCCCGCTCTTGGCGGACTGAACCTTTTGAATCACCGCACTCAGAACAGTGCGGTGCTTCTCGTTGATGGAGGCGCCGTTAAGCGCCTCCAGCAAATCATCCAGTGCCTCCGGTTGGACGGAGGCCGCTGTCGTAGTAGGCGTGCCCTTCTGGTGAAGGCGCTGCCTACCGGTCTCGGGAACCGTTGATGGTTCCAGTACAGTGTCCTGCCCATGGCCGGACTCAGATCCCTCTGGGGATTTACCCCCTTTGGGCCTCAAGTCCGGGAGGTCACCTTGCGGCGCCTCCAGGACCACCTCCTCCTGGTTCGGTCCCTTTAGGGACTCCACCTCGGCGCCGTCCGTAGGGAGAGGGGAGGAGGCCATGGGAAGTGAAACGCTGTTCACATCCGACGAATTCAGGAGCCGCTCGACGAATCGCCGAGCTGAGCTTTGGGCGGACTGCATAATTGAATTCGACGTTAGAGGATACCGAATAATAGATGAGCACCAGAAGTTATTCGGGTATCCGGACATTTACGATTTTGCCAGGGGCTTAACCCTGGATGGCCATTCCTCCTCGTCGTCTTCGGCATCGGAGGCGTAGTCCGGCAGAAGGGTCTTCCCCTTCTTGGACCCTCCGGCCTCCCCAGTTGGGGCGGCCTTCCTTTTCTTTCCTCCCCCCGTTGGAGGGGGAGAGGCTTCTTCTTCTTCCTCCTCCTCCTCGTCTTCAGAGGCGGAGCGTGCTTCGGGATTGTCGAGAGATGAATCCGACACCACCAAGCGCCGGGAGCTCTTTCGAGTCCCGGTGGCCTTCTTCTTGGCCTTCTTCTCCCGCACCATGTGAGGTGGCGGAACCAGCAGCCCCGTCAATCAGGCGTCCGCTGGTTCTTCTGGTAAGGGCACCAGAAAGATAACCTGCCCGGACTTCTTCAGCCAGTCCTGTCAAAGGTAGGGGAGTTTAGATCCCGCATAAAGTCAGACTATGAAAGACAAGAGTCCCATAAACGGTAGAATAGCTTACCTCGTTGGCCTGATGCCGCGAGCTGAATCCGTGATCTTGGGTAGCGGATGCGGGGGCCTCGGCGCCCTTAAACAGCACCTTCCAGGCATCTTCGTACGTGGTGTCGAAGAGCCCACTCAAGGTTTGGTGCGGTGCCGGATCAAACTCCCACAATTTGGAGGCCCGTTATTGGAATGGGAGGATCCGGCGGATAAGCATGACCTGGACTACGTTGACAAGCTTGAGGTTCCTGTTCACCAGCTTTTGGATGCAGGTTTGGAGTCCGTTCAGCTCTTCCGAATCTCCCCATGTTAGGCCCGTCTCTTTCCAGGAGGTGAGCCATGTGGGAAAGCCGGATCGGAATTCGGGGGCCGCCGCCCATTTGGGGTCGCGCGGCTCGGTGATGTAGAACCACCCCGATTGCCACCCTTTTATTGTCTCCACAAAGGAGCCCTCGAGCCATAGGACGTTGGCCATCCGGCCCACCATGGCACCTCCGCACTCCGCTTGGCAGCCGCCCACTACTTTCGGCTTGACATTAAAAGTCTTCAGCAATAAGCCAAAGTGGGGCTGGATGCAGAGGAAGGCCTCGCACACGACGATAAACGCCGATATGTTGAGGATGAAGTTCGGGGCCAGATCATGGAAGTCCAAGCCATAGTAGAACATGAGCTCCCGGACGAACGGGTGAAGAGGAAAGCCCAGTCCGCGGAGGAAATGGGGGAGAAAAACAACCCTCTCATGGGGCCTGGGGGTGGGGATGAGTTGCCCCACATCTGGAAGCCGGTGCGCGATGTCGTCAGACAAGTATCCGGCCTTCCTCAACTTTTTGATTTGCCCCTCCGTGACGGAGGAGGCCATCCATCTACCTCCCGCTCCAGACATGATTGGAGAAGGTTGAGGTGGGAAGTGCGGGCTTGGGCGTTGGAGCTCGAGTGTGCAGGGACGGATAAGCAAAGGAGGAAGAAGGTGCAAATGGAAAGGGTAGATCCTTATCCCCTTATATGGGCGGCCGAAACTACGAGCCCCCACCGGCCTAATAAAACTCGCTTATCTCCCAAGTGCCGCGGTTAATGGCGCGGTTGGGTTACCCACGCCTGTATTGATGAGAATCCCGGAATAAGGGGACACGATCTCTGCTTTGACAAGACGTGCCAAGGAAACCGCCTCGCTAAACGCGCTAAGGTGGAACAGTAAAATGACTCGAATAAAGGCTTGGCCGTAGCATGGTGTCACGCTGCGGAATACATCAGCAGATTAGATTTGTGTAGATATTATTCTGTCTACGGTGGTATGTGGAACTTATTTTTGGAGAGCCGGACACTATCCTTGTGTTCAACATCTTCTATGAAGTATTCGGAGGAGGAACCTGCCTTGCAATGTCGAAGACAATTTGCATGCCGGACTCGTCGTCATTGAAGCCTGGTTCAGGGGCTACTGAGGGAGTCCTGGATTAGGGGGTGTCCGGATGGCCGGACTATGACCTTTGGCCGGACTCCCGGACTATGAAGATACAAGATTGAAGACTTCGTCAAGTGTCCGGATGGGACTTTCCTTGGCGTGGAAGGCAAGCTTGGCGATACGATATGAAGATCTCCTCCCATTGTAACCGATTCTGTGTAACTCTAGCCCTCTCCGGTGTCTATGTAAACCGAAGAGTTCTAGTCTGTAGGACGAACAACAATCATACCATAGGCTAGCTTCTAGGGTTTAGCCTCTCTGATCTTGTGGTAGATCAACTCTTGTACTACCCATATCATCAATATTAATCAAGCAGGAGTAGGGGTTTACCTCCACCGAGAGGGCCTGAACCTGGGTAAAAACATCGTGTCCCTTGTCTCCTGTTACCATCCGCCTAGACGCACAGTTCGGGACCCCCTACCCGAGATCCGCCGGTTTTGACACCGACAGTCCCCATTTATGCTCCTTTTGTCATGTGCTTTCTGAACTCAGTGTGGGAGGTTCGCCGTCCTGGAGAGCCTCTCTCCTCTCCTGATAATCTCACTGTTCATGAAGTGAAGCTCCTTAAGAAGAAGAAGCACGCCGAGCCTCGTTCCCTGCTAATGCTCCTGAGGATGTCTATGCCACTTCTGACGATGAGGATTTTGAGTTGGAGCCAGGGTCCAAGCCCTCGTGGGTGGACAAGCTCGCTGCCAAGGTGAAGAAGACTTTCTGCCTTCAGTCTGACATCTAGAAGAGGATGTATGAGGCACATGTCAATGAGAAGCTTGCCCAACGTCGCCAAATTTCAATGATGAGGCACCTCAACATATCGGTTCATAGTGGCTCTGAGAAGAGCGTCACACCGGAGGAGCGTTGGATATCTTCCCACAGCACCTCGACTGATGATGAAGCCCCCCCCCCCTCAGCCCTCCAATTCCTTTAATGTTGCTGATGATACCATGGAGGACTAAGATCGGGACGATGATGAAGATTCTGATGATGATGAAGATCCAGATGCTACCGAGGAGTCAGAGGAGGACGACTGAGCCTGGGGCACTAGCTTCGCTCTTTTCCTTTTTGGTGTCTTGATGCCAAAGGGGGAGAGAGTGTTATAGGACTCGGGAGTTGCATGGGTGTTTGTGTTTTTTTTGGTGTGCATGTTGAACTTTTTCAGTGGTCTCTAGTTGAACTTTGTTCATTTCTCGGCTTGCTTTGTGTGAGTCTTTTGCCACTCCTGCTATCTTATTTTCAGTTTGCTGGTTATTATTGGTATTATTGCTCTCTTTCCATTATGTTGTCTACCTTCATATTATGTGCTTATAGTGGCGAGTCTATAAAATATAGGGGGAGTCTTGACCTTAAAGTGTGCCCATGCTCTCTAACAGCTAGTTCAAATTGGGGCACACATCTAGGGGGAGCTCCGACTAGATTCTATAGATTTCTATCTTACAAATCGTGTTGTTGACATCATCCACCAAAAAGGGGGAGATTGAAAGGGCATTTCCCTACCTTATGTTTTGGATGATGATGACAACCCTGTGTTGGCCTAATCCTGTGCTAAATGTTTCAGGTTCTCGATGCTTAGGCTTACATTGGATAGTTGTTCTCTCTCGAAGGGAAAGATTGAAGATGGAGTCCTGTACGCTTTTTATCTCTTTGGTCATAGGGAACTTGTACTATCAAGAGGGAATCCGCATTGGAAAGAGTAGGGGAATCCGTTCACGTACACCTCCATCACCCTCTCTTGTCTTCCTCTAGTGTGAGAGAGAGTGCCTCCCTTTTTGATTTGACTTCGGCTGTGTTTTCCCAGCGGTTGTACCTCTCGTCCGAGCGGTTGTACCGCTGGCTTTTGGCGTTTACCTGTCTTTATCGAGCGGTGGTACCGCTGCCTCCGGGCGGTGGTACCACCACCAGGCTCAGCAAAGACCTGCGGCGGTGGTTCCAGCCATGCACCGCCCAAGTACCGGTCAAGCTTCTATTTTGATGCGGTTCCCGGGCGGTGGTGGCCCGGTTGGTCCGGTTGTTCCTCGTCAACCGGTACCACCGGAAGTTCGAGCGGTTCTTCCGCTCTTACCTTAGCCGCTCAAGCGCTCAAGGCCAAGCGGTTGCACCGGCCCCGCACCGCCCAACTAACACCCTCAGGGGTGACTTCGTTCTGTTTCAGTGCGGTAGTTGTGCGGTCGCTGGGCGGTTGGTCCGGTTATTTTCTAAAAACCGGTACTACCGCCTGGTGGCCCGGTTGTACCACCTGGTAGGGTTCTGCCGATACATCGTGAGCCCTGGTTGTACCGGGACAAGGAGCAGTTGTACCGCTGCAGTTCTGAAAACGCAGTAACGGTTGGATTTATTAGGGTTGCTATATAAGGTGGTTCTTCCACCTACCACTCTAATATCTTACCTCTCTCACTCCACCATTAATGCTCTCAAGCTCTCTTGCCCGATCTCTCTCTCTAGCCACTCAATCTTGTTGATTTGCTAGGGATTGAAGGAGGAGACCTAGATCTACACTTCCACCAAAGGATATTTGCTTCCCCCATACTTTCTAGTGTGGATTTTATTACTCTTGGGTGTTTGAGCACCCTAGACGGTTGAGGTCACCTCGAAGCCATATTCCATTGTGGTGAAGCTTCGTGGTTTTATTGGGAGCCTCCAATTAAGTTGTGGAGAGAGCCCCAACCTTGTTTGTAAAGGTCCGGTTGCCGCCTTCAAGGGCACCAATAGTGGAATCATGGCATCTCGCATTGTGTGAGGGCGTGAGGAGAATACGGTGGCCCTAGTGGCTTCTTGGGGATCATTGTGCCTCCACACCGCTCTAACGGAGACGTACTTCCCCTCAAAAGGAAGGAACTTCGGTAACACATCCTCGTCTCCACCGGTTCCACTCTTGGTTATCTCGTGCCTTTACTTTTGCAAGCTTACTTGTGTTGTTTCCTTTGCTTGCTCATGTGCTTGTTGTTGTTGCATCATATAGGTTGTTTACCTAGTTGCATATCTAGACAACCTACTTTGATGCAAAGTTTAATTTGCTAAAGAAAAGCTAAAAATTGTTAGTTGCCTATTCACCCCCCCATAGTCAACTATATCGATCCTTTCAACCAGTAAACACCGCGTGACATTTCCCCGTAGGGACAGACACAAGAACGAAGAAGGACACATGCCGGCCAGCCTAAGTGTTCCAGAGCAGTAGCAAGCTACCATGGTCAGTGGAAGCACTAGGAAACATTTCCCCATAAGAGAGGCTACCAAGATTAAACAACTAGGTTGTCGAATCCCACACATACCAAACGTCGAAGTCCACGCGGAACTAATAGCGAGACTGAAGTCTCTGTGCAAAAACATAAATTAAGCAAACGTGAGTACAAATGTACCAAGAGTTACATCAGAACTAACTACATATGCATCAGTATCAACAAAGGGATGGTGAAGTTTAACTGCAGCAAGCCAGTTTTGACTTAGTGGCTAACCTGAACTGCGACTCCAAGTAACTCTTTTGAGGTGGCACACACGAGTCCACATATTTACCATATCAATACACCACTATGGATCCGCTCCCATCTCCCTACGAGAACGCCATCCATAGCACTCACGCTTATCTTGCGCTTTTTAGAGTATCCACTTTCACTTATCTATGAACTGTATAGGCAACCCAGAGGTCCATTACCGCGGACGCGGCTATTCGAAAATATCAAATTAACCCTGCAGGGGTGTACTTCTTCACACATGCTCTCGCTACGTACCGCCATGTACACGTCGTGTATCTCGGCAACCTTCAAGCGGAAGCCTAGTGAGGGTGTCGGCCATGACCTGACTAACCACACAAGTCTCTAGTCCAGGATCATCGCCTATTCAGGTTACATCCGCAAGGAGATCCGGCAGGGGTGTTGCGCATGGCCCCAAACGATGTGAGCAGGGTCCCCAAGCCCACCATCCGGGTGCCACATGGTACAGCGTGCCACTACACCTAGTCTGTCCCAAGCCCACCTGTACCGGTGCCACTTGGTAGACTACTAGCACTACCTACAAACACCAGAAACTAGTTGCAACTCCTGGACAGAGATCGAGTTGATTAATAAGTCGAGAGGGGCACTTAAGCATTCCAATGTGTGGTAGTAGCTGTTCATGGATCACAAACACAGAACTCGGTTCCCGAGGATGGCTTCAATGAGACAACCCACCATGTACTCCTACATGGCCTTTCACCGCTACCTTTACCAAATCGTATTCACACACTTGGCTCTCAATAGTAGGACATGTTCACAACTTTCCAATTCATCCCCGATGAATGAGACCTGACTCAACTCTAAGCAGTAGCAGGCATGACAAACAAACATGAATGAGTAGGCTCATCAGGGCTCAAACAACTCCTACTCATACTAGTGGGTTTCATCTATTTACTATGGAAATGATAGGTCATGTAGAGGAAAGGGGTTCAAGTACCATAGCATGTAAAAGTTGAATCGTTGTTGTCCTAATGCAGTAAAAGGGAGCAGGAGCGAGAGAGTGGGGTTGTATCGGAATGGACAAGGGGGTATTGCTTGCCTGACACTTTTGAAGATAGTATAATTCTTCATCGGGTCATCAATCACAACGTTGGAACGTCGTGTACTCAGAGGGGAACAAACACTGGCAAACAAAGAAGAAGCACAATCAATGCAATGCAACAATATGATGCATGATCATGACATGTCAATATGCTGTGTTCTGAGCTAAGGCAACTAGCAACAGGTTAAATGAAGTTGGTTTGAATCCAAGATTCAAATTCAAACTCCGTATGTGGATATTCAACTGCCATTAATATGATTTGTCCTAAACAGCATCTATAAGTTGTTCTAACATGCATGAAAATGGTACTGTTGGATAGATTGAATTTTTCTGATCATTTTTCATATATAACTTATTTCATTTGGAGTTATAGATTATTTTCTATGAATTTTCTAAGTTTAAAGCATTTTCTGGATTTTTCTAAACTAAATTGGTCCAGAAAATGATTTACTGTGTCAGCCTGACGACAACGCGACATCAGCAGGTCAAGAGCGCCATCCTAGGTCAAACCTGACTAGTGGGGCCCACTGGTCGGTGACCCAGAGTCAGCTAGTGACACACACGGGTGGGTCCGATCAATGGCCACGTCAGCAAAATCAACCCGACATGTGGGTCCGCCTATGCCATTAATTAACCTAACCTGAAAACTAAGCAGTGACTAATTAAGCAGCGAGGCCCACTATCAGTGTCTAGGGGGTTAACTAAATGGGTGGTTAGCACCTAAACTAATCTTGACACGTCAGCGTCACCGGATTAAGCGCCGGTGACCTCACAGTGCGGCGGCGGCTCGCCGGGGTGGCGTTAGGGGCGGCGGCTGGGCGCGCGGAGGGCACCAGGAGGGAGCCCGTGCTCCCGCACATCTAGCGGTGGCAGCAACAGGGCGTGGGGCGCTCGGTAGTGGCGGGAGAGGCGAGTTGGGCGGCCGCCGGAGCTACGGCTTCGAGCGGGATGGCGCTGTGGTGTATGGCGAAGCAAGCTAGGCGCACGGTTGGGTCTACGGGGGCTGCAGGACCTCAACGACATGCCAGGGTGTGGCTTAAATGGCCCCTGCTGTCATGTCCCGAGGGTCATGACCCTCTTCTTATCCAAGGCCTTCTTGATCTAATGGGCCGTGAGACTTGGGCTTGGTCCAGTTACGTGAATAGGTAAAGGGATTATAAAGAAGGAGAAGCTAGACAGAGAAGGGGAGCGATTGATTTGTGTAACGTCTGAAGTTTCTCACCCCTTGCTCCCGTCCTCACCTCCTGCTCTCTGTATCCCCCCTTTCCTTGCTGATTTCTCACCCCATATTCTCCATGTATCCCCGATCTAGATCTGAATATTGGTGCTGATTAGTCTATTTGTTCCATCTTGTGCTTGGGTCGTGACAATTTGGTATTCAGAGCCAACAAAAAAATCACCACCCACTTCCTGCCTACCATATGTTCAACAAAATGTCCCGCCAACCAGAGGTGTCCACCGGCAGCATTCTCTGCGTCACCGTGCACCATGTGTACTACCCGGTCACTGAGGAGACAATACAGCAGGTGTTTGCCGTGTATGGTGTGTTGAAGGTCGCCGTGTTCCAGAGAATCCACCATGTGGAGGCAGTGGTTCAGCTTCGATCAAAAGTCGGGGCGGCGCGGGCTCTCGCCTTGCATGGTCGGTGTGTCTACGAGCACGCCTGCCTCCTTGACATCCAGGACGTGTCACCGGAGTATAACTTGCACTTGTGCTCGCTGCTGGAGCTCAAGCAGACCACAACCATGGCCGTGTACACGACGGCATTCTGGGAACGAGTACATCATGTGCTGGATCTCAACTCCACCATAAGCATCAAGTGCTTCGTACACCAGTACGTCCAGGGGTTGCGCACGGATATTCAAGCAGTCGTGCAGTCGCAAACGCCGTCTAGCATCACCAGAGCATCGTGCCTTGCTCGGTTAAGGGAGGAAAAGATCATGAAGGATGAAGTGATGGGCTCTGAGAAGCATGGTGATGTCCACGACCATGAAGTACAAGACCATGGAGTCGGCGGCAGCAGGCTTGCTACTCCAACAACGACCATGCGCTCGACCGAGTGCCCAAGTTCTGACGCCACCGTCAACATATTTCCCGAGCTTGCCTCCCCTGTTGTGTGCGACGAGGCCCTGGACATCAACACCGTCCACATCGCTGCACCAACGCCCACCATCTGCTCGACCAGTGGTCTGGCCCATGGTAATGATGACGATGGCCCAATGTCAGTGTCCATGGTACTCTGGACTACACCACTGGCTACACCTCCACCGCAGTGCAAGGTTCCTAACCTCGAACTCATCACAACAACGCCCACGAGTTGTTGTTTAAAAAGCTATGTCGAGGCTGCCTACGTGTTGACACCAGTGCCCAGAGCAAATCTGACAATGGGTCTGAATGCACAAGGATAGGTAATCCGGCCAGTACCATGGCTTTTGTTCTTCAGCAAGCATATCAATACAGATCAGGGCAATATTGCCGAGTCGCCATCAAGCGCCGCAACTATATTAAGCAGGTATGTGGTTTGCTGTTCGACCTTGCCACCACTCCATGTCTAGGTGAATCTGGGGTGTGTCCGAATGTTGCGGGAGTCAGCTGCAGGTCCTTCTCTGATGTTATCTTAGGTTATCTTTGTTTTGAAAGCAATTGTCTCCTTTGTGAGGCTGAATCCAACTAAAGAAAGTATCCACAATTTTATTGATCGTGCAAGAAAGTCATGGTTACTAGACCTCCTGTGCAAGTGTCTGATAGCTTCAGGTTCACACATTAAATCAGGTTCCATAAATATGGTACTAGCAGCACGTGAGGCATGCAAGAGTATTTAGTATATGGCTCGTGCCGTTGACATTTTGTCCGTGGGTGCACAACATTTTTCACTTCCTTTAGTTAGCTCATGGCGACAAGGTCACTTGAAGATGGATGATGTGTTCCAGATGCTTAAGAAATGGTGCCCACATAATCAATATGTGCACCTGGCCCATACAATTTATGAAGCTCACAACGAGTTCCATGCTACCAGAGAGGTTTTGACTTTGGTGCTAAATTGGGAAGCTGCACTATTGCCCACAGACCTCCTATTCGACAAGTACACTGAGATGATGACTGCTGAATGGCCTTTTTGTCTGGTGCAACCAGTTCATGTTTATTGTCCTCTACCTCTGGCAGAACCTCCTGATTGTGGCGACGGATGTGAAACTACGCCCAATTCTTCTCGATTCACCTTAAGAGGAGTTAGAGGTATCTCTCATGAGTTTGCTAGTGCAACTGAATATTCTTGCTACACCATAATTAGTAGTACATGGTGGGTATTATTGGTGACTATGCAAATTATGATGGGAGGCACCGATGATATGACGAGTAGCCTGAGTGTGGATGATTTGATTGGCAAAGTTGGGTTGTCAGCTGTCCCATGGGTACAAATACAATGACCTAATTACTGGGAAAATAAATCGGGGTCTGTGCAACAAATAATCGGGAAGGCACCGATGACATTTCAAGTTGAGGCCCTCCTGGATGTTACTCAACCTGGTGAAGCCTTTGTTAACAAAAGAAGAGTACCATCACTGCATACAGAAGGAAGAGAATTGTTCGCCAGAGTTCCTCAGCCCATTATTCACTTTCACTTGCCATTGCATATATGGGTTCCGGTGTTTCTAGTCCCCAGCTCGTCTGACATCCTTGCTGGCTTACAGTGCAACTCCGAGCAACTCTTGACTGCTCCCCTATATCATTTTGAACAATTCCATTGGGTAATTGCACATGCGCTCTTTAATGGTATCAAGGGCAGTGTAGTCACCAACATTTTTGAGACTTCATACAATCCTTGTGCTGCTCCAATGCGAGAAGGTGTTCCTACTTATTTGGACTATTTTGCTATTGTTGCTTGTTCTACTGGTATGCCAGCAAGTGCAAGTACGTGGCAGTTAGTGCTCAAGGATATCTGGCATGTTCATTACCTCGGTACTGTGATTGAGTGGATGTTGTGCTTATTCATTCCTGTGGTGAGATGCTCTCTTGGTCATGGATCAAATTTTATTATCTCCGGAACTATGTCCACAGCATTGCTAGTTCAAGAGGAACCACAACTGAAATACTTCTGCCAATTCTTGTGTGGGGTAAGGTTGTGGAATCCAGGTATTAGGGGTGCATCAAAAACTTGTACAAAGCAGTTTGGTATTCACAACAACTCCATGTCACCACATGCTGCTGCAGGTAAATTGCCAAATTGCACAGTTCTTATTTACACTCGATGGAGCTCTATGATAGAAGATTCAGATTCAACCTTTGCAATTAAAAATGTGGAACAGAGGGTGCTTCCTTAAGTAACAAGTTCGACTAGACGATTATGAGACCCAGGAATCTTTGATGTTCATTGCCTCGGCGCTATTAAGTTGTTTTGGACCACATGGGTGTCTTGCTTATTTGTTCCTGTGAAAGATTTTCTTGGTCATGGACTGGAGCTTTCTGCTACAACACAGTGTGATACTGGAATCTTTAGTCTTCATCGCTGCGCAACGATTAAAATGAGGATCAAGTATCTACATAGAAGTGCAAAGACTGATTATGATGTTGGATGGCTGTCAGACAAGAGAGATAGACAGATCCATCGACCATGGGACCCAGGTGGATTTGGATGTTCTTTGGTACTGCGTCACCGGCTTGAGGACAAGCCGCATTTTAAGGGGGCGAGAATGTAATGGTGTATGCTCAATGATACAACCACGAGTAAGACAACATTACGGCCATCGTTGGTAGTGATTTGATTTGACGATAACCCACACTCAAATCAAAGCTTCGATAAGACAATAGATCCAAGAATTGACCACGAGCATCAATCAATGAAGATATCATCTTTCTTCAACACACACACACACAAAGATATCCCTTTGGAATGAACTGAGTCGGACAAGATTTTATCTTCCAACTCTCCAAATTGTTGTTCAGCTTAACCAACTTGCTCAGGGTATCCGACACGGATTCTTGGAGAAAGGATGGTTTACAAGAATACCAACTTGATCCCGCGCACAACATAGCGGTGAGGTGACAACCTAGTGATACTTCTGAGAAGATATTCGGAAAATCACGAACCACCAATATGTTACTAAGCTCGCGAACAATCTTGCTTTTCAGGGCAAGACGATATGATCACAAGAGCGAGGGATTGGCACAATCCTAACTCATTGATCGAGGAGTGCACCGGAAATAAGGACTAGGTAGCACAATCTATCTTAGAATGATGATTCAAGAACCAACACACTAAGAATGAAATTATTATCCATTAACTACCAAGCAACAAGGTTGCTAGGAGTATTGAATTCACATCATGGTTCACTTGTTGACATTCTGGTTACAACAACACAGGAACCAAGGAATGAAGAATTATGGAGAGAAGTATCACTACATCAAGAATTCATAAGAGGGTGTGCAAATCTCACGATACTCTTGCTATGAAAGAGGGTGATACTCCGAGGTAGAATAGAACAAAAGCTGGATTAGCAGTTTGATCTGCGGAATACAACTGGTTTGACCAAATCCTAGGAATGGATAAGGTACTAGAGTTTGTTTCTCCTAGTCATTCCGGAATAGAATGGTTTGTCGGACCACAGAGATAATAGGCTTCGATAACACGAATGCATAATCACTCCTGACTATCAATTGATAGACGAGGGCCAGGAAACAACTAAAGAGGGACAACTCAAAAGAACATATGATTTTCTGAGTTGTGGATGCATGGATTAGCATGTCGAACTAGTTCAACATATTTCTTCTAGATAACCATTGAAGAAAGGTAGAACTCGTAGAGTCACAATATAGAATGGAGAACTCATTGAGAGCATTTTTTGTGATCTTTTGGTTCAAGGAACTTCTGCCATAAGCAGTTCATAGTATTTGGAAGAAGGAAATACCACGGACCTCAAGGATCATCACAAAGGTTACTATATATCCTACGGGAACTAGCAAACACTAACAACATGAAGTAGGTAGGGTGAATCTTGGGCTCAGAAACCCTGGAGTAGAATACCTACTACTAAGTGTCATCACGGGATGCTTTCGAGATTAATGACCAGAATCACCACACTATGATTACAAAACATGGGCGAGATACTAGGTCATACTCTAAGACACCTAGGGTCATAATAATAACTCCAACATATATGTCGAGGCAATAGAGTAACTCAACTCAGCAATTAGTGTGATTAACCTAGCCTAAAAGAACATCGAAACCAGAGGGAAAGGATTTTCCAAATGTATCAGACTATTTAGAAACCTGGGATGACTTAGACAACATAACGACTGTAAATGCTCAAAAGATTTGAGACACCCTGCAAAATGGTGTCATAACCACTCGATCATCACAATATCAAGAATCTGAGGCCAGCTATGAATACACGGAAGTAGTAGCAAGTGAACTGAGGATTGAATCCATCAATTCTATAAGTCTATAGATTAGTACCACATGATTCTGATAGAACGAAGAGAGTCCTAGTTCCTTAACCCCGTAGAAAAGATAAGATGACTCGGATCAGAAGTCATAAGGGATACGGAGTAAAAAGAGCCTTACGTTCCCATCCACAATCAATTCCCTTATATAACTAAAGAATTTCTAGACTCAACTTCGACCAGTTTGGCTTGGTAATCCTACAGTTAGCCAAGCTCTGATACCAAAGCTGTCAGGACCCCGATCCTAAGTCACACTGATCTAGCATGTAACACATCATATCACTTTGCGACCTCACACACAGTATTCCCACGGGTGCCACCTTACCTGGCCCGGGACCATTTTCGCCTTTTGGCTCACTTATATGATAGTGTTGCTAGCATCCATATGACAAAGAACCCAGACCGACATGACTAGTCGTAAACCCAAAGTGGCACTAACTTACAGGGACATGCATACATGACCCAGCAACGAACGTGTCGGTCATCAGTGAGTGAATCCGGGTTGTAGCAGCTGGGCTAACAGGACTCCGGAGAATCTGGGCTGCAGCAGGCTAACAGGACTCCGGTAGAAACCGCGTGACATTTCCCCCTAGGGGCAACCACAGGAACGAAGAAGGACACATGCCGGCCAGCCTAAGTGTTCCGGAGCAGTAGCAAGCTACCACGGTTCAGTGGAAGCACTAGGAGACATTTCCCCATAAGAGAGGCTACCAAGAATAAACAACTAGGTTGTCGAATCCCACACATACCAAGCATTTCAAATCATACACACAATATGCTCGATATGTGCAAATACAACATGGCATCACAACATAACTCTATGACTCGAAGTATTTATTCAATAGGCTCTGAGGAGCGAGATATTACAAACAGGGGTCTCATGACCCAACATTCAGAGCCTACAAGTCAAAGCACAAACATAAGCTTAACATGTCTGAGTACAGACATCTACAATGAAAAAGGCTGAGAAGCCTGACTATCTACCACATCCTGCCAAGGGCACAAGATCATAACTAAGGTAACAAGTTAAACATCGAAGTCCATGCTGAACTACTAGCGAGACTGAAGTCTCTCTGCAAAAACATAAATTAAGCAAACGTGAGTACAAATGTACCCAGCAAGACTTACATCAGAACTAACTACATATGCATCAGTATCAACAAAGGGATGGTGGGGTTTAGCTGCATCAAGCCAGTTTTGACTTTGTGGCTAACCTGAACTGCGACTGCAAGTAACTCTTTTGAGGTGGCGCACACGAGTACACATATTAAACGTATCAATACACCACTATGGATCCGCTCCCGTCTCCCTATGAGAACGCCATCCATAGCACTCATGCTTATCTGGCGCATTTTAGAGTATCCACTTTCACTTGTCTATGAACTGTATAGGCAACCCAAAGGTCCATTACCGCGGATGCGGCTATTCGAATAGATCATATTAACCTTGGAGGGGTGTACTTCTTCACACACGCTCTCGCCACTTACCGCCATGTACACGTCGTGTATCTCGGCAACCTTCAAGCGAAAGCCTAGCGAGGGTGTCGGGCACGACCTAACTAACCACACAAGTCTCTAGTCCAGGTTTATCGCCTATTCGGGGTCCATCCGCAAGGAGATCCGGCCGAGTTGTCGCTCACGGACCCAAACGATGTGAGCAGGGTTCCCAAGCCCACCACCCGGGTGCCACTTGGTGCACTGCGCCACTGCACCCCTAGAATGTCCCAAGCCCACCTGTATCAGGTGCCACTTGGTTGACTACTAGCACTACCTACAAACACCAGAAACTAGTTGCAACTCCTGGACAAAGATCGAGTTGATTAATAAATCGAGAGGGGCACTTAAGCATTCCAATGTGTGGTAGTAGTTGTTCATGGATCACAAACACAGAACTCAGTTCCTGAGGACGGCTTCAATGAGACAACCCACCATGTACTCCTACATGGCCTCTCACTGCTACCTTTACCAAATCATATTCACACACTTAACTCTCAATAGTAGGACATGTTCACAACTTTCCAATTCATCCCCGATGAATCAAACCTGACTCAACTCTAAGGAGTAGCAGGCATGACAAACAAACATGAATGAGTAGGCACATCAGGGCTCAAACAACTCCCACTCATACTAGTGGGTTTCATCTATTTACTGTGGCAATGACAGGTCATGCAGAGGAAAGGGGTTCAACTACCACAGCATGTAACAGTTGAATCGTTGTTGTCCTAATGCAGTAAAAGGGAGTAGGAGAGAGTGAGAGTGGGATTGTATCGGAATGAACAAGGGGGTTTTGCTTGCCTGACACTTCTGAAGATAGTATAGTTCTTCATCAGTGTCATCAATCACATCATCGGAACATCATCTACCGAGAGGGGGAACAAACACCGGCAAACAAAGAAGAAACACAATCAATGCAACGCAACAATATGATGCATCATCATGACATGTCAATATGCTATGTTCTGAGCTAATGCAACTAGCAACAGGTTAAATGAAGTTGGTTTTAATCCAAGATTCAAATTCAAACTCCATATGTGGATATTCAAATGCCATTAATATGATTTGTCCTAAACATCAGCTATAAGTTGTTCTAACATGCATGAAAATTGTACAGCTGGATAACTTGAATATTTCTGATCATTTTTCATATATAACTTAGCTGGATAGATAGAAAAATGATCGGAAAAATTCAATCTATCCAGATGTACAATTTTCATGCATGTTAGAACAACTTATAGCTGTTGTTTAGGACAGATCATATTAATGGAATTTGAATATCCACATATGGAGTTTGAATTTGAATCTTGGATTCAAACCAACTTCATTTAACCTGTTGCTAGTTGCATTAGCTCAAAACACAGCATATTGACATGTCATGACCATGCATCATATTGTTGCATTGCATTGATTGTGTTTCTTCTTTGTTTGCCAGTGTTTGTTCCCCTCTCGGTAGATGATGTTCCGATGATGTGATTGATGACACCGATGAAGAACTATACTATCTTCAGAAGTGCCAGGCAAGCAAAACCCCCTTGTTCATTCTGATACAATCCCACTCTCTCGCTGCTGCTCCCTTTTGCTGCATTAGGACAACAACAATTCAACTGTTACATGATGTGGTAGTTGAATCCCTTTCCTCTGCATGACCTGTCATTGCCACAGTAAATAGATGAAACCCACTAGTATGAGTAGGAGTTGTTTGAGCCCTGATGTGCCTATTCATTCATGTTTGTTTGTCATGCCTGCTACTGCTTAGAGTTGATTCAGGTCTGATTCATCAGGGATGAATTGGAAAGTTGTGAACATGTCCTACTGTTGGGAGCTAAGTGTGCGAATATGACTTGGTAATGGTAGCGGCGAGAGGCCATGTAGGAGTACATTGTGGGTTGTCTCATTGAAGCCGTCCTCAGGAACTGAGTTCTGTGTTTGTGATCCATGAACAGCTACTACTGCACATTGGAATGCTTAAGTGCCCCTCTTGACTTATTAATCAACTCGATCTCTGTCCAGGAGTTGCAACTAGTTTCTGGTGTTTGTAGGTAGTGCTAGTAGTCTACCAAGTGGCCCCCTGTACAGGTGGGCTTGGGACATACTAGGTGCAGTGGCACGGTGTACCAAGGGGCACCCGGATGGTGGGCTTGGGAACCCTACTCACATAGTTTGGGGCCGTGGGTGACACCCGACCAGATCTCTTTGTGGATGGAACCCGAATAGGCGATAAACCTGGACTAGAGACTTGTGTGTTTAGTCAGGTTGTGGCCGACACCCTCGCTAGGCTTCCACTTGAAGGTTGCCGAGATACACAACGTGTACATGGCGGTAAGTGGCGAGAGCGTGTGTGAAGAAGTACACCCCTACAGGGTTAATATGATCTATTCGAATAGCCGCGTCCGCGGTAATGGACCTCTCGGTTGCCTATCACTAAAAAAAGACACATCCATGACATTTTGGGTCGAACGAAATATTTTATGTCATACTTATGACACTTCTATGACGATAATTGTGACAAAACCCGGTATGATCATAGATGTGGTGGGCTCCTACTTCTATGACAAAAAATCATGACAGAAAATGGGCTTTTCGTCCTGGGCGGGCCAGAGACGCAGCTGCATGACATTCTTTGGGCCGTCCATGATGGAAAAAACCGTGGTAGAAGCGAGGGCGAGGAAAATTTTGGGGAGTTCCCGGTTACGGTGGGCGGTCGGGGGCCGAGCGATGCGCGTTTCTCTCGTACAGGTACGCGCGTGTGCGCGAGGCATTGGCTCTAACTAAACCCGAGCGAGGCGTTGGGCTCTAACTGAACCCGAGCAATTGCACTACAGGCTACGCGTTCACTACAAAAAAATACACTTCCGTGATGATACGTGTTTGTCACGGTAGGTTGCGTTTTTCTCATGCATGTACATCCATGACAAATTTATGACAGAATCTAGATAGTCATACCTGTGCTGTCGTAGAAGTGTTCCATGACATTACCAAAATTATCATCACGGAAGTGTCCACTTCCATGATGATAAATCGCGTGTCATAGAAGTGCTTTCATCAAGGGTGACCAACACGTGGCATCCACCGTAACGGAACGTTGTTAAGCTATCGGGCCGGGTTTTGGATCCGATAACCCGTTAACAGCCCCGACCAATGGGAATTTTCCACGTGTAAAATCATCATTGGCTGGAGGAGACACGTGCCAGGTCCGCGTTGGCACAGGTGTCACTCATCCAATGGGCGAGACGCGCCTATGATATGTTAGACCGGCCCATCAAGTTTAAATGGGTCGGCCCAACTAAAGGCCCATAAGATTTTGCGGACCATAATGGGCCGGTCCAGCTAAAGGCCCATGAGATTTTGCGGACCATAATGGGCTGGCCCAGCTAAAGGCCCACAAGATTTTACGGGCCATAATGGGCCGGCCCAGGTAAAGGCCCACAAGATTTTTGTGTGCCATAATGGGCCGGCCCAGGTAAAGGCCCACAAGATTCTTGCGGATCACAATGGGCCGACCCAGCTAAAGGCCCACGAGATTTCGCTGACATTAATGGGTCGGCCCAGGTGTAGGCCCACAAGATTTTGAGGACCCTAGTAGGCCAGCCCATTAACTGGCTGCCATGTTTTGGGCCAAATGCCGGCCCATATTTGATCCGGTCCATTAATGGCCTGCCATGTTCGGGTCCTAATAATGTCCCATATGAGATCCGACCCGTTAAAAGCCTACCATGTTCTGGGCCAAATTACGGCCCAGATCAAGTTCGGCCCTTTAAGAGGCTTTGGGCTCAATTATGGCCCATATCAGATTCGGCCCGTTAACTGGACGCTATGCTTTTGGGCCCACTTGCTAAAGGCCCATTTAGTAATTCGGCTTGATATTAGTTTCAGCCTGTTAAGGGCCCGTTTAACATTTCAGCCCTATATTAATTTCGGCCTGTTAAAAGCCCGTCATATAGTTGGGCCTAACTACGGCCTGGTTTGCATCCGGCCTGCTCGCAGCCGATATCTGATTGGGCCAAACAAGGACCGAGACAATTTTGGCCTGCTAAAAGCCCATGATTTGATTCACACAATCATGGGACAGGGTCCATTTCGGGCTGCTGCCGGCCCGTGAGCTGTTCGGCACGTTTCAGGCCCAACCTACATCGTGATTGCATGACGGCCCGATTATGTACCGTAATTTTACAATTTGGCCAGTTTACTGCGAAGATAGGATATATATACAGAAAAATAACTGCAGCATCATGAATAAGAAAAAACCTAGACTATACAATAAAGAAATTACGGCATATTACATCCATTGGGCATCAAAGTTCACCACTATGATTATAAAGCATAAGCAGACAGCAGATTACATACACTGGGCATCACAGATCGCCACCAGTGCAAATAAACACACCGACAAAATAATATACAAAACCGACAACACTTCAATAGAGTTCAAGAAAGGTTAGCCCTGCTGGGGAGCTGCAGCGCAAGAAGCTGAGCAAGATGATGAGACTGTGCTTGTTCAACACTTATATCTTCCTCACTCTGAAAGATAAACAAGCAGACAGATGACATGTTTTTCACATAAAAGTATCAATGCTGACAATTCATCACATTTCTTACTAACGAATAAAGTGACACCGTTTAAAATTGCTTTAACACAATATGGTATTGTTCAGGTCAAGACATGGCAGGAAATGACATTGTGAAGGAGTTGGCAGCTTCACGACACCACTGGATTACAGATCAAGAACTCATAAGTATCAATGGTTAGTGTGCTGTCAATTTGTCCCATTTCAGATTGGCAAATAAAGAGATGGTTTAAATAATAGTAGAATGATATGACATTGTTCATAGTTAAGACATTGCAGAATATGACATTGTGCTATAGTGGGTAGGTTAACCACACCACTGGATTAAGGATGAAGAACAGAAGCATACATGCAGTGCAAAACAAGATCACTTGCTATGTATAGTTTAATTTACATGGTATGAAGAAGGAACTTGGTTGTACAACTGAAAACTTAAATTGAGAAGGACAAACGTTTGTTTATGAACTAGATAATAAACTTTAAACATGCAATTTGATGCAAACACCAAAAATAAACAGCTGTTGCAGTCATGCCTAACCAAATATATACAACAAAGTTTGAAGACTTGAGAAGGACAAACTTACATTATTGGTGAAGACAGGCTCTATAAAGGCCTTGTCCATGCTGATGGGGGGGGGGGGAATTCAAGAAGTTTACCACAGAATCTTCTTCATAAGCATTGTCTTTATTCTACATTTTGTTAAGACTAAATGTAAATGTGATCATATATGAAAAAATGGAGAATATTTAAGATAAGATGAATAGTGATGCTACATAACCAAGTAGCTATAAATGTAAGTGCAGCGATACAGGCAAAAGGTATACCCAAGAGCAATGCACAACTAAACTTCTTCAGTACCAACCTTATGGTAAGAGTAAATATAGATCTGATGTGTAGAAAATGGAGGGAAAAGGAAAATAAGCTGCAGAGTGATGGTACATGAACAACTACCTGTCATTATAAGTACACTGATAAAGGACAGCATGTACTTACAAGAACAATGCAGAGCTAGAAAATATCATTGGCATTGGATATATTCTACACTAATGTAACCATTCATACATATCAGATAATTTGGAGTGAACAATTGATAAGCAAGCTATCATGCATACTGCTGTCACATAATGAACCAGGTATGTATGCAAGTACAGTAATACAGGACAATAGGTACTAACAAGAGCAAAGCAGCGGGCAACATATTTGCGATACCTGTCGTTCTTTTCAAACTAGGATTCTTCTTCGACTAGATTTCCTGCAAAAAAGATCCGTAAGGCACATGCGGAAAAGTAGAAGTTCAAATTGTCATGTGATTTCATAGATAGTACCTCATCCTGGGAACAAGACCAGTGCATAACAAGGTTTTTCCATTCAATGTCTTCTAAATTTAGCACAGGAGACTTCACCAGAAATTCGTTTATAGACTTGCCATCGAAGTGTGATTTCCTCAGGTAACACTGATACTGCTGCAATGTTTCCTTGAAAAGCACAAGCAAGCTTTGCTCGTCATGACTATCCAGATTGACCTTCGCCTAGTTACAACAATGTAATATAAATCATTGATGTGTTCAATCAGCAGAAAACATGAAAATAATAACCATGAATAATAGCACTTACACGTAAGTTGGACAGGAAGATGTGAAAATGGTGTTTGTCTTCACTATAATCTTCCCATGATGGGAATATATGCACATAGTCCCTAACAACATTGAAAGCATTGTCTTTTAAACATGGAATAAATGGACTGGGGTTTCAATCTGCAGGAATTGGCCGTCTCTGCAGTTGGGATAAGTCTTCGGCCGGTGGACTTGGTGTACTTTTTGCTGGAGTGGGATTTTTCAGTGGTACAACTGGTGCTATGGCAAATGAAACAGGTATACCTTTTGTTGGAGTGCAGGTCCTGTGTGGTGGGGCTAGTGGTGTGGCCAGTGAAGTATGGGTACAGTCTGCTAGAGTCGGTCCTATGTTTTGTGTCACTGTTTGTACAAGCAATATAAGTGGGGTGTTGTCTGATTTCTCCGGCACCACCACGTTTTTCAAGGACTTTGCTGGTGCTCCTTCAGGTTCATCAATCACCCTCTTCCTTTTTGATGTCTGATGCACAAGAATAGCATTTGAGTGGAAAAACATGGTATGATGATAGATGGAATATGTATTGATAATGGATGGGCATGGCATCTCGACATATATGATGAGTAAACTAAGCAGATGGAGGTGCAACAAAGTAGAAGAAATGCAAGACAACATATGCAAGATACCCACAATCAATAAAACATTGCCAAATTAGAACAGGCACCTTGATGGGTGAACAGGACAGGCCATCTGCCTTTGACTCCTCGAGGTTAGAATAGTCATTAGGATCATATTCTGAACAAGAATCAACAGGTGGGGAGCGTATGAGTTTCATTGCATCCAGAATGGTACTCAATGCCTTGGTGCCAATTTTGTAAGTCATTATAGTGTTTAGCTTCAAGAGTGGACTGCTGCTAGTGCGACACAAAGCAGCTACACAGGTCATAGTGCAGATATGACGGGGAAAACCGTAAGCATCAGAGTAAAATCAGCAAAGTGGAACTTGCTGGAATATATGTGCTAGTACTGCCGGTACGGCTAGAAAGGCTTCGGATACCAGTTCTCTTCAATTGAAGCTGTGGTACTGTTAATATCAGTGTAACTCTCAAAGGCGACACATCTCTCCACATTTCCTTGCTATTCCTATAGGATTCGAGTGGGCAGGTCACTACAAATCCTATTCATATGTTTAGAAAATCCTACGAATCAAAGAGGCTCAAAGTGTCCAATCACAACCGACCGTATAGACCTCTACACTACAAATGTCCCTGCTCATCTTCAGTACAAGGAACATACTGTACTACTATCATACTCCCTCCGTTCCAAAATATAAGTCTTGGTAGAGATTTCCACTATGGATCACATACAGATGTATCCAGATACATTCTAGAGTGTAGATTCACTCATTTTGCTCCATATGTATGTTGGAGAACGTTGCATAAAATAAAAAATTTCCTACGTTCACCAAGATCAATCTATGAGTTCATCTAGCAACGAGAGAGAGGAGTGCATCTACATACCCTTGTAGATCGCGAGCGGAAGCATTCAAGAGAACGGGGTTGAGGGAGTCGTACTCGTCGTGATCCAAATCACCGGAGATCCTAGTGCTGAACGGACGGCACCCGCGTTCAACACACGTATGGTCAGTGTGACGTCTCCTCCTTCTTGATCCAGCAAGGGAGAAGGAGAGGTTGAGGAAGAGAGCTCCAGCAGCAGCACAACGGCGTGGTGGTGGTGGAGAGGCAGTACTCCAGCAGGGCTTCGCCAAGCTCTTAACGGAAGAGGAGAGGTGTTGGGGAGGGGAGGGGCTGCGCCTTGAATGTTGTATGCATCCGTCCCCTCGCCCCTCTATTTATAGGGGAAGGGGGAAGGGGGCCAGCCCCCTCTAGATGAGATCTACAGGGGGGCGGGGGCCAAGGGGAGGGGGCTTGCCCCCCAAGCAAGGGGGGCGCCCCCACTAGGGTTTCCCCCCCAACCCTAGGCGCATGGGCCCAAGGGGGGATGCGCCCAGCCCTCCAGGGGCTGGTTCCCTGCCCACTACGGCCCATGAGGCCCTCCGAGAGAGGTGGCCCTCCCGGTGGACCCGCGGAACCCCTCCGGTGGCCCCGGTACAATACCGATATGCCCCCGAACCTTTCCGGTGACCGTATGACAACTTCCCATATATAAATCTTCACCTCCGAACCATTCCGGAACTCCACGTGACGCCCAGGATCTTATCCGAGACTCCGAACAACATTCGGTAATCACATACAAGTCTTCCTAATAACCCTAGCATCACCGAACCTTAAGTGTGTAGACCCTACGGGTTCGGGAATCATGCAGACATGACCGAGACAGCTCTCCGGCCAATAACCAACAGCGTGATATGGATACCCATGTTGGCTCCCACATGTTCCACAATGATCTCATCGGATTAACCATGATGTCGAGGATTCAAGCAACCCCGTATACAATTCCATTTGTCAATCGGTACGTTACTTGCCCGAGATTCGATCGTCGGTATCCCAATACCTCGTTCAATCTCGTTACCGGCAATTCACTTTACTCGTACCGTAATGAATGATCCCAAAACCAGACACTTGGTCACTTTGAGCTCATTATGATGATGCATTACGGAGTGGGCCCAGAGATACCTCTCCGTCATACAGAGTGACAAATCCCAGTCTCGATCCGTGTCAACCCAACAGACACTTTCGGATATACTTGTAGTGCACCTTTATATTCACCCAGTTACGTTGTGATGTTTGGTACACCCAAAGCACTCCTACGGTATCCGGGAGTTACACGATCTCATGGTCTAAGGAAAGGGTACTCTACATTGGAAAAGCTTTAGCAAACGAACTACATGATCTTGTGCAATGCTTAGGATTGGGTCTTGTCCATCACATCATTCTCCTAATGATGTGATCCCGTTATCAATGACATCAAATGTCCATAGTCAGGAAACCATGACTATTTGTTGATCAACGAGATAGTCAACTAGAGGCTCACTAGGGACATCTTGTGGTCTATGTATTCACACGTGTATCACGATTTCCGGATAATACAATTATAGCATGAATAAAAGACAATTATCATGAACAAGGAAATATAATAATAATCCTTTTATTATTGCCTCTAGGGCATATTTCCAACAGTCTCCCACTTGCACTAGAGTCAATAATCTAGTTACATTGTGATGAATCGAACACCCATAGAGTTCTGGTGTTGATCATGTTTTGCTCACGAAAGAGGTTTAGTCAACGTATCTGCGACATTCAGATCCGTATGTACTTTGCAAATATCTATGTCTCCATCTTGAACATTTTCACGGATGGAGGTGAAACGACGCTTGATGTGCCTGGTCTTCTTGTTAAACCTGGGCTCCTTGGCAAGGGCAATAGCTCCAGTGTTGTCACAGAAGAGAGTGATTGGCCCCAACACATTGGGTATGACTCCTAGGTCGGTGATGAACTCCTTCATCCATATTGCTTCATGCGCTGCCTCCGAGGCTGCCATGTACTCCGCTTCACATGTAGATCCCGCCACGACGCTCTGCTTGCAACTGCACCAGCTTACTGCTCCACGATTCAACATATACATGTATCCGGTTTGTGACTTAGAGTCATCCAGATCTGTGTCGAAGCTAGCGTCGATGTAACCTTTTATGACGAGCTCTTCGTCACCTCCATAGACGAGAAACATGTCATTTGTCCTTTTCAGGTACTTAAGGATATTCTTGACCGTTGTCCAGTGTTCCTTGCCGGGATTACTTTGGTACCTACCTACCAAACTTACGGCAAGGTTTACATCAGGTCTGGTACACAGCATGGCATACATAATAGATCCTATGGCTGAGGCATAGGGGATGACACTCATCTCTTCTTTATCTTCTGCCGTGGTCGGGCGTTGAGCCGAGCTCAATCTCACACCATGCAATATAGGCAAGAACCCTTTCTTAGACTGATCCATTTTGAACTTCTTCAATATCTTATCAATGTATGTGCTTTGTGAAAGACCTATGAGGTGTCTTGATCTATCCCTATAGATCTTGATGCCTAATATGTAAGCAGCTTCTCCAAGGTCCTTCATTGAAAAACACTTATTCAAGTAGGCCTTAATGCTGTCCAAAAGTTCTATATCATTTCCCATCAAAAGTATGTCATCTACATATAATATGAGAAATGCTACAGAGGTCCCACTCACTTTCTTGTAAACGCAGGCTTCTCCATAAGTCTGCATAAACCCAAACGCTTTGATCATCTCATCAAAGCGAATGTTCCAACTCCGAGATGCTTGCAGCAGCCCATAAATGGATCGCTGGAGCTTGCATACCTTGTTAGCATTCTTAGGATCGACAAAACCCTCTGGCTGTATCATATACAGTTCTTCCTTAAGATAGCCGTTAAGGAATGCCGTTTTGACGTCCATCTGCCATATCTCATAATCATAGTATGTGGCAATTGCTAACATGATTCGGACGGACTTCAGCTTCGCTACGGGAGAGAAAGTCTCATCGTAGTCAACCCCTTGAACTTGCCGATAACCCTTAGCGACAAGTCGAGCTTTATAGATGGTAACATTACCATCCGCGTCCGTCTTCTTCTTAAAGATCCATTTGTTTTCTATCGCTCGCCGATCATCGGGCAAGTCTGTCAAAGTCCACACTTTGTTTTCATACATGGATTCTATCTCGGATTGCATGGCTTCTAGCCATTTGTTGGAATCTGGGCCCACCATCGCTTCTTCATAGTTCGAAGGTTCACCGTTGTCTAACAACATGACTTCCAGGACAGGGTTGCCATACCACTCTGGTGTGGAATGTGTCCTCGTGGACCTACGAAGTTCAGTAGCAACTTGATCCGAAGTACCTTGATCATGATCATTAATTTTCTCTCCAGTTGGTGTAGGCACCACAGGAACATTTTCCTGAGCTGCACTACTTTCCGGTTCAAGAGGTAGTACTTCATTGAGTTCTACTTTCCTCCCACTTACTCCTTTCGAGAGAAACTCTTTTTCCAGAAAGGATCCATTCTTGGCAACAAAGATCTTGCCTTCGGATCTAAGGTAGAAGGTATATCCAATGGTTTCCTTAGGGTATCCTATGAAGACGCATTTTTCCGACTTGGGTTCGAGCTTTTTAGGTTGAAGTTTCTTGACATAAGCATCGCATGCCCAAACTTTTAGAAACGACAGCTTAGGTTTCTTCCCAAACCATACTTCATACGGTGTCGTCTCAACGGATTTAGACGGAGCCCTATTTAAAGTGAATGTAGCTGTCTCAGGAGCGTATCCCCAAAATGATAGCGGTAAATTGGTAAGAGACATCATAGATCGCACCATATCCAATAGAGTGCGATTACGACGTTCGGACACACCGTTACGCTGAGGTGTTCCAGGAGGCGTGAGTTGTGAAATGATTCCACATTTCCTTAAGTGCGTACCAAATTCATGACTTAAATATTCTCCTCCATGATCTGATCATAAGAACTTTATTTTTCGGTCACGTTGATTCTCTACTTCATTCCGAAATTCCTTGAACTTTTCAAAGGTCTTAGACTTGTGTTTCATCCAGTAGACATACCCATACCTACTTAAGTCATCAGTGAGAGTGAGAACATAACGATATCCTCCGCGAGATTCAATGCTCATTGGACCACACACATCAGTATGTATGATTTCCAATAAGTTGGTTGCTCACTCCATTGTTCTGGAGAACGGAGTCTTGGTCATTTTGCCCATGAGGCATGGTTCGCATGTGTCAAATGATTCATAATCGAGAGACTCTAAAAGTCCATCAGCATGGAGCTTCTTCATGCGCTTGACACCAATGTGACCAAGGCGGCAGTGCCACAAGTATGTGGGACTATCGTTATTAACTTTACATCTTTTGGTATTCACACTATGAATATGTGTAACATTACATTCGAGATTCATTAAGAATAAACCATTGACCATCGGGGCATGACCATAAAACATATCGCTCATATAAATAGAACAACCATTATTCTCGTATTTAAATGAGTAGCCATCTCGCATTAAACGAGATCCAGATACAATGTTCATGCTCAAACTTGGCACTAAATAACAATTATTGAGGTTTAAAACTAATCCCGTGGGTAAATGTAGAGGTAGTGTGCCGACGGCGATCACATCGACCTTGGAACCATTCCCGACGCACATCATCACCTTGTCCTTCGCCAGTCTCTGCATATTCCGCAGCTCCTGCTATGAGTTACAAATATGAGCAACGGCACCGGTATCAAATATCCAGGAGTTACTACGAGTACTGGTAAGGTACACATCAATTACATGTATATCACTTATACCTTTAGTCTTGCTGGCCTTCTTGTCCGCTAAGTATTTGGGGCAGTTCCACTTCCAGAGACCCTTCCCTTTGCAATAAAAGCACTTAGTCTCAGGCTTGGGTCGATTCCTTAACTTCTTCCCGGCAACTCGCTTACCGGGCGCGGCAACATCTTTGTCGTCCTTCTTGAAGTTCTTCTTACCCTTGCCCTTCTTGAACTTGGTGGTTTTATTGACCATCAACACTTGATGTTCTTTCTTGATTTCTACCTCTGCCGACTTTAGCATTAAAAATACTTCAGGAATAGTTTTCACCATCCCCTGCATATTGTAGTTCATCACAAAGCTCTTGTAGCTCGGTGGGAGCGATTGAAGGATTCTGTCTGTGACCGCCTCATCCGGGAGGTTAATGTCCAGCTGGGACAGGCAGTTGTGCAACCCAGACATTTTGATTATGTGCTCACTGACAGAACTATTTTCCTCCATCTTACAACTATAGAACTTGTCGGAGACTTCATATCTCTCGACCTAGGCATGAGCTTGGAAAACCATTTTCAGCTCCTCGAACATGTCATATGCTCCGTGTTGCTCAAAACGCTTTTGGAGCCCCGGTTCTAAGCTGTAAAGCATGCCGCACTGAACGAGGGAGTAATCATCAGCACGTGACTGCCAAGCGTTCATAACGTCTTGGTTCTCTGGGATGGGTGCTTCACCTAGCGGTCCTTCTAGGACATATGCTTTCTTGGCAGCTATGAGGATGATTCTCAGGTTCTGGACCCAGTCCGTATAGTTGCTGCCATCATCTTTCAGCTTGGTTTTCTCTAGGAACGCGTTGAAGTTCATGTTGACATGAGCGTTGGCCATTTGATCTACAAGACATATTTTAAAAAGATTTTAGACTAAGTTCATGATAATTAAGTTCATTTAATCAAATTATTTAATGAACTCCCACTCAGTTTTGACATCCCTCTAGTCATCTAAGTGTTACATGATCCGAGTCGACTAGGCCGTGTCCGATCATCACGTGAGACGGACTAGTCATCATCGGTGAACATCTCCATGTTGATCGTATCTTCCATACGACTCATGTTCGAACTTTCGGTCTCTGTGTTCCGAGGCCATGTCTGTACATGCTAGGCTCGTCAAGTTAACCTAATTCTTTTTGCATGTGTAAAACTGTCTTACACCCATTGTATGTGAACGTAGGAATCTATCACACCCGATCATCACGTGGTGCTTCAAAACGACGAACTTTAGCAACGACGCACAGTTAGGGGGAACACTTTCTTGAAATTTTTATGAGGGATCATCTTATTTACTACCGTCGTTCTAAGTAAACAAGATGCATAAACATAATAAACATCACATGCAATTATATAGTAGTGACATGATATGGCCAATATCATATAGCTCCTTTGATCTCCATCTTCGGGGCTCCATGATCATCTTCGTCACTAGCATGACACCATGATCTCCATCATCATGATCTCCATCATCATGTTTCCATGAAGTTGATCGCCAACTATTACTTCTACTACTATGTCTAACGGTTTAGCAATAAAGTAAAGTAATTACATGGCGTTGAATCATTGACACACAGGTCATACAATAATTAAGAGAACTCCTATGGCTCCTGCTGATTGTCATACTCATCGACATGCAAGTCGTGATTCCTATTACAAGAACATGATCTCATACATCACAATATATCATTCATCATTCATCACAACTTTTGGCCATATCACATCACAAAGCAATTGCTGCAAAAACAAGTTAGACGTCCTCTAATTGTTGTTTGCATCTTTTACGTGGCTGCAATAGGGTTCTAGCAAGAATGTTTTCTTACCTACGAATAACCACAACGTGATTTGTCAACTTCTATTTACCCTTCATAAGGACCTTTTTCATCGAATCCGCTCCAACTAAAGTGGGAGAGACAGACACCCGCTAGCCACCTTATGCAACTAGTGCATGTCAGTCGGTGGAACCTGTCTCACGTAAGCGTACGTGTAAGGTCGGTCCGGGCCGCTTCATCCCACAATACCGCTGAAGCAAAATAAGACTAGTAGTGGCAAGAAAGTTGACGACATCTACGCCCACAACAGATTTGTGTTCTACACGTGCAATAGAGAACTACGCATAGACCTAGCTCATGATGCCACTGTTGGAGAACGTTGCCTAAAATAAAAAAATTCCTACGTTCACCAAGATCAATCTATGAGTTCATCTAGCAACGAGATAGAGGAGTGCATCTACATACCCTTGTAGATCGCGAGCGGAAGCGTTCAAGAGAACGGGGTTGAGGGAGTCGTATTCGTCGTGATCCAAATCACCGGAGATCCTAGCGCCGAACGGACGGCACCTCCGCGTTCAACACATGTACGGTCAGCGTGACGTCTACTCCTTTTTGATCCAGCAAGGGAGAAGGAGAGGTTGAGGAACAGAGCTCCAGCAGCAGCACGACGGCGTGGTGGTGGTGGAGAGGCAGTACTCTGGCAGGGGTTCGCGAAGCTCTTAACGGAGGAGGAGAGGTGTTGGGGAGGGGAGGGGCTGCGCCTTGGATGTTGTATGCAGCCCACCCCTCGCCCCTCTATTTATAGGGGAAGGGGGAAGGGGGCCGGCCCCCTCTAGATGAGATCTAGAGGGGGGGCAAGGGGAGGGGGCTTGCCCCCCAAGCAAGGGGGGCGCCCCCACTAGGGTTTCCCCCCAACCCTAGGCGCATGGGCCCAAGGGGGGATGTGCCCAGACCTCCAGGGGTTGGTTCCCTGCCCACTATGGCCCATGAGGCCCTCCGAGAGAGGTGGCCCCTCCCGGTGGACCCCCGGAACCCCTCCGGTGGCCCTGGTACAATACCGATATGCCCCCGAACCATTCTGGTGACCGTATGACAACTTCCCATATATAAATCTTCACCTCCAGACCATTTCGGAACTCCTCGTGACATCCGAGATCTTATCCGGGACTCCAAACAACATTCGGTAATCACATACAAGTCTTCCTAATAACCCTAGTGTCACCGAACCTTAAGTGTGTAGACCCTACGGGTTCGGGAATCATGCAGACATGACCGAGACAGCTCTCCGTCCAATAAGCAACAGCGGGATCTGGATACCCATGTTGGCTCCCACATGTTCCACGATGATCTCATCGGATGAACTACGATGTCGAGGATTCAAGCAACCCCGTATACAATTCCCTTTGTCAATCGGTACATTACTTGCCTGAGATTCGATCGTTGGTATCCCAATACCTCATTCAATCTCGTTAACGGCAAGTCACTTTACTCGTACCATAATGCATGATCCCGTGACCAGATACTTGGTCACTTTGAGCTCCTTATGATGATGCATTACTGAGTGGGCCCAGAGATACCTCTCCGTCATACGGAGTGACAAATCTGAGTCTCGATCCGTGTCAACCCAACAGACACTTTCGGAGATACCTGTAGTGCACCTTTATAGTCACCCAGTTACGTTGTGACGTTTGGTACACCCAAAGCACTCCTACGGTGTCCGGGAGTTACACGATCTCATGGTCTAAGGAAAGGATACTTGACATTGGAAGAGCTCTAGCAAACGAACTACACAATCTTGTGCTATGCTTAGGATTGGGTCTTGTCCATCACATCATTCTCCTAATGATGTGATCCCGTTATCAATGACATCAAATGTCCATAGTCAGGAAACCATGACTATATGTTGATCAACGAGCTAGTCAACTAGAGGCTCACTAGGGACATATGGTGGTCAATGTATTCACACGTGTATTACGATTTCCGGATAATACAATTATAGCATGAATAAAAGACAATTATCATGAACAAGGAAATATAATAATAATCCTTTTATTATTGCCTCTAGGGCATATTTCCAACAATTTAGTCCCTGGTGGAATCTATACAAAGAGTTGTATTTAGGAACGGAGAGAGTACATATTAAAGAAGAACGGAAGAGGAATATGGTAAAGAAGAGCAAGCAGATTTTGGATAATAAAATGTTGGTTGCGCAGTGCCCACACATGATGAACCAGAGCGCATTAAGAATGCAACTACCAACTGTCTCTCGACCATTTCAGGCGGTTGGATGATGATCCTACATCTCCTAACTCTTCTTCTTCCTCGTCTCTGATTCTTCCCATACAGAACATCGCACGGGCCGCCGGCCGGACCACCGGCCCCCATCGCCTGTGTTCCTCAGTCACCCCCACCGCCACCCCCGCCCCAACCCCCACTCGCGTCGAGTTTTCTTCGTTCGGCGAGGCCCCATAACTACCCGAGCCCCTTCATTCGCACCGGCGAACTCCGGCGAGCTCTGTAAAATAGACTGACCCAATTTTGAAATTTAGTCTACTGTGATTTAACTAGTGTGGAATATAAAAGGCAAAAACCATACGCATTGGGAGTATAGTGTTGAGCGTGCCATGGCGGATCTGAAGGTGCAAACCGGACAAAGGAAACTTCGCAACCAAGACAAGAAATCAGAGTAAAACAGTGGCGATTTATTTTCTTGCTCCGATAAATAAGTTGAGCAGATACGAAAGAGTACCGCCTCTGGTGCAGCGTCGTGTACGCATCTGCTGAGAATTTGATGGTGTTGCGGTAGCGATGGCTGTCGGCGGTGTGGAAGCAGATCTAGGAGGGTAGACGGTGGCGGCGGGGCGCGGTGGACGAGACGGTCGTAGGAGCGGCGCCGGCAAGGTGGACGACGGCGGGGATGAAGCGAGAGGACGGGATGCAAGGATCCAAGTCCTAAGTCATGGACGAGAGAGGTCGATCTCTTGTAATGGACGGCAGCGTCGGCGTATCAGCTTCGGCATCGTGGAGGAGGACGGCGGTGGATGGGGTGGCGTACAGCAGCGAACGGAGGAGGGTGGGGTGGAGAGGGTGTTTTGGCGCCCACGGAGTACGAATGGGGAAAAGGGAGGTAGAGAGGAAGGGGGAACCATGTATTCAGGGCACGCTTGTCTCAAATGCAAGGAAATTTACAAACTTAGCCCCCATTTCAAATTTCTACTACATCATAGCAATATTAGTCGGTTGGGGATAGGACGGTAATCTTGCATACATCGAATATTTGCCGAGGATAGTTTGTTTTTGGCGCCCATCGTGTATGAATATGAATCGGGGAGGGAGTCGATTTCGGCCAAGGACACACTATGTTTTGGCGCCCACCGTGTATGAATCTGGGTGAGAGTCGGCTACGTCACGTTTGGGTGAAATTACAAACCTACTCCTACCGAAACCTATAGAAATCCAGCAGATAGCCACCGGCCTAACTGGCTCCTGGTCCTTCCAAGTTAGCAGAGGTAAATCCATGTCTCTGAAGGCCAAATCCCAACTCCTTTTAGATAAAACCATAGCCTCAATGGGTTGTAAAGTAACAGGCTTTGGAACATTGAATATAATAGGAGCTTGCAGAAGATATTCAAAATATCTCCTCCACATCATTTCAAGCAGCAATGGAGGCCCAAAACAAACCGCATCATGCAGGTCAACTTCAGGCAAAAGCAAGGGAAGCTGATAAACCACAATTGCCCAATTTTTTACATCATTTAAATCACGGACCGAAACCAAAGCATCAGCTAGAGCCATAGGCATGTCATCATCAGAAAGAATAACTGGATCATTATGAACCTGCTGAACATCATCAGAGCTAGGCTAAGCAGACAAATCAATAACCATGGATTCCTAATCTTGCAGAACAGGTTGGTCCTCTGGCTCATTCCAATGGCCCCAATTGTCATCTCCTACCTCACTGACAGCAGGCTCCGGAGGAGGGGGGACATCATTCCATCCCAAAGCTGGATAAGGAGGTAAGTTGAACGGCGGCAGATCAGGGAAAGGCACCCCAGGAACCGGATGTGGGTTGCCATTGATGGGCATCCAGTCTTCATCCTATGGCATCTGCTCAGCAAAATTGGCGCCCAAAATATATAAAGGCGCCGTCCATGAGACCCGCGCACCACCCCAAGCAGCATAGTCCATGAAAACAACATCACCGGGCACAAGAACATCTTCAAGGAAGGAAACAAAAAACCAGAGTCCGAACTAAATATGGATCATCACCTGGAACTTGCCAAATGTATTCACTGTGGCTCTGATGCAATCTGTACCGCGAAGATCCAACGGGATGCCTAAAACCATAAGCAAACTCGGACGAAAACCTTGGGCTCCCCTGGAGGACTCCCCCTCATCATGCTTCATGGAACAGACAAAACGATCATTGCTAAGCGGCTGCGGAGGAAGTTGAAGCAACTGGAACCGAACGGCAGCATCTCTAAGCTTGAAAAGACCGACAAAGCGAATCTAGGTTGTGCAGACCTGACTAAAACACCATGCGCTTGGAGCCACTGAATGACCTCTTCCCTAGCAGCACCTATCTGATCTGGCAAAGGGATCGACATTACCTCAGCAAGCATAAACTCTTCATGGCGACGCACAATTGGGATATGTGGCGTCACAAAGGTTCTTGGCAGCCGATCCCAGTGATCCCATGAAAGTTATTTGAGTCTTCTTTGATCTCTTATATGCATGATTGATTATAGCCTCATATTTCTTCTCCGATGTTTGGGTTTTGTTTGGCCAACTTGATCTATTTATCTTGCAATGGGAAGAGGTGCTTTGTGATGGGTTCGATTTTACGGTGCTTGATCCCAGTGACAGAAAGGGAAATGACACGTATATATCATTGCTATTAAGGATAACAAGATGGGGTCTATTTATACGTAAATAGATCTTGTCTACATCATGTCAACGTTTTTATTGCATTACTCCATTTCTCCATGAACTTAATACACTAGATGAATGCTAGATAGCGGTCGATGTGTGGAGTAATAGTAGTATATGCAGGCAGGAGTCAGTCTACTAATCTTGGACGTGGTGCCTATATAATGATCATTGCCTGGATATCGTCATGATTATTTGAAGTTCTATCAATTGCCCAACAGTAATTGTTTTCCCAACATTTGCTATTTTTCTCGAGAGAAGCCACTAGTGAAACCTATGGCCCCTAGGTCTCTTTTCATCATATGTGCCTTTGCGACCTATTTTCCTTCAGATTTATTTTCTGATCTATTAAACCAAAACCAAAAAAATACCTTGCTGAAATTTATTTTTTCCGTGATCAATTTATCCTATCTACCACTTTTACCTCACGTTATTTGCCTACCTTGAGGCGCCATACCCGAAAGGGATTGACAACCCCTTCAACACATCAGGTTGCGAGTATTTGTTATTTGTGTGCATGTGCTGTTTTACATGGTGTGAGGAGGTTCTCCTACTGGTTCGATAACCATGGTCTCATCACTGAGGGAAATACATACCGTTGCTATACTGCATCATCCTTTCCTCTTTGGGGAAATATCGACGTAGTTCTAGCAGACATCAGAAGGAATTTTTGGCACCGTTGCCGGGGAGGATCTCCAACATCAACCAGGTTGCTAATCACAAATCTCATCTTCTTGCAGTTTACATTATTTTCCATTTGCCTCTCGTTTTCATCTCCCCCACTTCACAATAATTTGTCGTTTTTATTCACCCTCTTTTTCGTTTGCCCATATATCTTTCTTGGTTTGTTTGCTTGTTTGTTTGGCATAATTTTGTGTTTTATTGGAAATCTGAAACCAAAAACCTTATGGATCCACATCCACTTGCTAATATTTTTAAAAGATCCAACTATGATGAACCAATTGCTAGTGAGTTGAGTACACTAGATTATCTTTATGAAGTTTTGCTTGAGATTCATGAATCTGGAAATTGTGATGAAGTGATAGAAGAAGGAATTTATGAAGTGATTCATGATAGCTCCTTGAATGAAAAGCATGATTGCAATGGTGTTATAATAAATTCTATTAATGTCAATTATGCATGTAATATGCAAAACCCCAAGCTTGTGGATGCTAATTTTGATATGTCCTCTACTTATTGCAATGATCATGATTGGGATGATTCTTCTTACGATCTTGAACATTTATTTAAGCCTCATGATGAATATGTTTGCGATAATATTGAAGGTGGGTTTGGAAGAGTGTCAACTTTAGGTAATAATGATCCCACTACTTTGGAGAATTATCAATCTTATGAATTTTTTGATAAAAGTGGGTTTGGAGAGGTCATGACTTTATTTGATGATAATCCCACTATTTTGGAAGAGTGTCAACTTTGCATGCATGTGGATCATATAGAAAATATGTTATGTGATAGCTATATTGTTGAATTTGAGTATGATCCTACATGTAATTAGTATGAGAGAGGAAAATATGGTTGTAGAAATTTTCATGCTACTAATTTATCTCTTGTCATGTCGAGATTGCTATCGTCTCTTTCTTTTTCCTTGCATATGTTAGATGTTTCTTGTATTGATAATTTGGTTGCCTACAAAATGCCTATGCATAGGAAGTATGTTAGACTTAAATGTGTATGTCACATGTTTTATGATGCTCTCTTTGTGCTTCAATTCTTGTCTTTCATGTGAGCATCATTGAAATCTCATGCCTATCTTAATGGCTATAAAGGAAGAGCTTGTTGGGAGGCAACCCAATGAATAAAATAAATTTTTTCTTTTTATTTTCTGTTATTGTGTAAATACACAATTATACCTCTGGTTATATGTGTTTTTGTGGTTTAAATTAGTGTTTGTGCCAAGCAAGGCCTTTGGGATGATTTGGGTGAGAGTTGATTTGATCTTGCTGAAAAACAGAAACTTTTGCACTCACGAAATTATTTTTCATTTTCAACATAAGAGTACTTTTATGTTTATTCTTCTTGAATAAGATTAATAAACAAATTATTCATGTCCTCCTAATTTTTCAGAATTTTTGGAGTTACGGAAGTATTCGAAGTAATCGGATTGCTACAGACTGTTCTGTTTTGGACACATTCTATTTTCTTTGCATTGTGTGCTTGTTTTGATGATTCTATGTTTTTCTTTGATGAGTTTTTGCCATTTAAAAGTAGGAATATAGTAGATATAATGCAAATATAAAATATTAATAGGTTTGCAACAATACTTATAGTAGTGGTTTGCTTTCTTATACTAACAGATCTCACTAAGGTTTTGTTGAGTTTTGTGAGATTGAAGTTTTCAAGTTTTGGGTGATCCTGCGATGGATGAAGGAATAAGGATTAGAAAAGTGCTAAGCTTGGGGACGCCCGAGGCACCCCATGATAATCATATTCCAGAAGTAGCAAGCAACTAAGCTTGGGGATGCCCCCGAGTTTCAACCCCTCTTTCTTCTAACAACCATCGGTATTTTACTTGGAACTATATTTTTATTCGTCACATATTATGAGTTTTGCTTGGAGCGTCTTGTATGATATGAGTCTTTGCTTGTTTTTATTTGCGTTTTAAGTCTTGAATCCTTGCTGAACACACCTTTTTGAGAGAGCCAAAAATTATGCTATGCTTGCTCCTATGCTTTACTTAAATTTTTAGATCCATGGATTTGCTCTAGTCTTTTTGAGCACGGTGTGCTTTGTTATTATTGAAGAAATGCTCTCATGCTTCACTTAGATTTATTTTGGAGTCACTAAATTTTTACGAAATTCTCTCTTGCTTCACTTTGATTAATTTGAGTGAAAGAAAAAAATTATGCTTATGTTCTTCACTTATATTTGTTTGAGCTTATCAAACGCAACATATAAAAATAGTCCCAAAGTGATAGATATCCAAGGAGGATATAATAAAAACTTTCATGAAGATCATTGGACAAAATAAACTTGATTCTTAGTAATGGTTTTGAGATATGACGATATGATATGTTAGTCATGTTGATGAGTAATTGTGCTTTAGTAAGAATATTGATGTTAAGGTTTGTGATTCCCTATGCAAGCACGAAAGTCAATAGTTATGCAATGAAAATTATAGATACGCTGGAGACGTATCAATCGTCATGATTATTTGAAGTTCTATCAATTGCCCAACAGTAATTGTTTTCCCACCATTTGCTATTTTTCTCAAGAGAAGCCACTAGTGAAACCTACGGCCCCCGGGTCTCTTTTCATCATATTTGCGTTTGTGATCTATTTTCCATTGCCTTTATTTTCAGTTCTATTAAACCAAAAACACAAAAATACCTTGCTGCAATTTATTTGTTCCGTGATCGATTTATCCTATCTACCACTTTTACCTCACGTTATTTGCCTATCTTGAGGCGATGTACCCGCAAGGGATTGACAACCCTTTAACACGTCGGGTTGCGAGTATTTGTTATTTGTGTGCAGGTGTTGTTTACATGGTGTGAGGAGGTTCTCCTACTGTTTCGATAACCTTGGTCCCATCACTGAGGGAAATACCTACCGTCGCTATACTGCATCATCCCTTCCTCTTTGGGGAAATACCGAGGTAGTTCTAGCAGACATCAGTGCCCACCTTGATGGCCTCCCGCACCGCCTCTTCGCCCTATAAATTCCCTAATATTCCAAAAATCATAGGAGAGTCGATAGACCAAACTTTCCACCACTGCAAGCTTTTGTAGCCATGAAAAACCAATCTAGACCCCATTCCAGCACCCTGCCGGAGAGGGAAATCATCACCGATGGCCATCTTCATCATCTCGGCAGCCACCATGATGAGAAGGGAGTAGTTCACCCTCGTGGCTGAGAGTTTGTACTAGTAGCTATGTGTTTAATCTCTCTCTCTCTCTCTCTCTCTCTCTCTCTCTCGTGTTCTTGAGTTGGCACGATCTTGATGTATTGCGGGCTTTGTAAATATAGTTGGATCATATGGTGTTTTCCCCTCTCTATTTTGTTGTGATGAATTGAATTTTCCCTTTGAGATTTCATTCTTATCGGATTGAATATTTTTTATGGATTTGAGAACACTTGATGTATGTCTTGTTGGGAATACCCATGGTGACAATGGAGTATCATAATGATTCACTTGATATGTGTTTTGGCACTCAACTCCTGGATTCCCGAGGTGACATTGCGGTAATCTATGCATAGGGGTTGAGGCATGTTCTCGTCTTTGTTTCTCTAGTAGAAATCTTGGGGCACTCTTTGCGGTTCTTAGTGTTGGATTGAGTATTATGAATCTGAAATTGCTTGATGCATATCATATAATCAACTCACAGATACTCCCAGTGACATTGGAGTATCTAGGTGACATTAGAGTTGGTTGATGTGTATCATATGGTGTTATTTTAGTATGAACTCATGGTTAGATCGATCGAAAAGATTAGCTTGGTGTTATTTTAGTACAAACTCTAGGATATATTGATCAGAAAGAATAGCCACTACAAAAAAGTACACTTCCATGATGACATGTGTTTTTCATAGTAGGACACGTTGTCTATCATGCATGTACATCCATGATGATTTTATGACAAAATCAAGATAGTCATACATGTGCTGTCGTAGAAGTGGGTCATAGAAGTGCTTTTGTCAAGGGTAACCAACACGTGGCATCCATTGTAATGGGTCGTCGTTAAGCTATCGGGTTTCGGTTCGGATCCGATGACCCGTTAACAGCCCTGACCAGTGGGGATTTTCCACGTGTAAAATTCTCATTCGCCGGAGTATCCATGTGTCAGCTCAGTGCTGGGATAGATGTCATCCAGCGAATGGACGAGACACACCTATAATACGTCAACATGTGGCATGGCCCAATGATAATCCCCAAGTGCAGGGAATCATCGTAGCAATTCCCAATTGTGGAAGTGATAAGTATGTAGTGTCGAACCCACAAGGAGCTAAAGGTAAGACCAATATTCTCCCAAAGTCCTATATACCATTGATACGACTCTACGTACACTGAATGTTTGCTTCCAAGTAGAAATGAGAAATAAAGCTATGTTGTGGGTATGAAGAGGATAACTTTGCATGATATCGGAGAGCTAAAAGATAAAACTAGGTGTTGTTATCATAAAGTTAGAATATATTACTAAATATTATAAATAGCGAGTGTGGAATAATGATGGATCAGTGTGCGGAATTATCCTCTGCAATTGTTAACAAGACCGGTAGTCATCATTGCAATTTCATATGAGGGAGAGGCATAAGCTAACATACTTTCTCTTCTTGGATCATATGCACTTATGATTGGAACTCTAGCAAGCATTCGCAACTACTAAAGATCATTAAGGTAAACCCAACCATAGCATTAAAGCATCAAGTCCCCTTTATCCCATACGCCACAACCCCCTTACTCGGGTTTATGCTTCTATCACTCAAGCAACCCACTATAAGCGAATCATGAACGTATTGCAACACCCTAGAGCGGGAATCCCTCACGCTTGTGCGACATGGAGGGCACAATAGGACAGCACCAAAATAAAACATACAACTCGTACCAATCTAGATCATCAATCAACCTAAAGACAAAAGATATCTACTCAAAACATCATAGGATGGCAACATATCATTAGATCATAATATGTGGCATAAAGAACCATGTTAAGTAGGGATTACAGCGGGGTGCGGGAGAGTGGACCGCGTAAAAGAGATGAGGATGGTGATGATGATGGTGCTGTTGATGAAGACGATCACCGCGGCGATGATTCCCCTCCCGATGGCACTCCGGCGTCACCAAGAGAGAGGAGGAGATGTCCTCCCCATTCTGCTTCCTCCTCCATGGCCTCCGCCCTAGATGGGGAGAGGTTCCCCTCTGGCCCTTGGCCTTGATGGCGATGATGGCCCCTCCGGGATCCTCCTCCATGGCCTCCGGTGATGATGGCCCCCTCTGGTAGGGTGCCAGAGAGGGCCTAGATTGATTTCTCATGTCTACAGAGGCTTGCGGCGGTGGAACTTCCGATCTCGGTTAATTACTGGAGGTTTGGTTATTTATAGGAGGGTTTGGCGTCGAGAACAAGTCAGGAGGACCGACGGGGTGTCCGCGAGGCAGGGGGTGCACCCTAGGGAGTGGGCGCGCCCTCCACCCTTGTGGGCCCCACGAGCCTCCTCTCTGGTAACTCTTTATTCTAGTATTTTTTATATTTTCCAGAAAAAATCTCCTTTGATTTTCAGCTCATTCCGAGAACTTTTATTTCTGCACGAAAACAACACCACGGTAGTTCTGCTGAATAGCGACAGTTCGGGTTAGTTCTAATCAAATCATACCAAGATCATATAGAAGTATTGTAAACATGGCATGAATACTTCATAAATTATAGATACGTTGGATACATATCAACATCCCCAAGCTTAATTCCTGCTCGTCCTCGAGTAGGTAAATGATAAAAGAAATAATTTATGAAGTGTGAATGCTAGCAAATGCACAAGTTTGATCAATGATAATTTGAATCACCTCTTTCTAGCATCATTATATATCATAACAGTAGCTAAACTCATTAAACTTCTCATGATCAAGTAACAAGCTATTCACATGTTAAACTATAGACCATAAACTTTCTTGAAACTAACAAACTATATTCTCACTCATCAAACAATTGCAATTCATCTTATTTTCAGGAAGGGTCTATGTCATAGCTTTGATTCAGCATACTCCTCATACTCAACTATCATTTAATATTTCACAATTGCTAACAGTCACGTCATATTTATGGGTTCAAAGTTTTAATCAGACATATAGAAAGATAGGGGCTTATAGATTCGCCTCCCAACCTTTTACCTCAAGGGTAAAGTCAACAATAATAGTTCATGATAACTTATACCCAATTGGATATATATCAGGATCTTTCCAACACAATGCGCTTGCAAAAGGATAAAATGTAAAAAGGGAAGGTGAACATCACCATGACTCTTGTATAAGGTAAAAGACAAGAATAAAAGATAGGCCCTTCGCAGAGGGGAGCAGAGGTTGTCATGTCCTTTTAAGGTTGGATGCACAAAATCTTAATACAAAAGAACGTCACTTTATATTACCTCTTTTGATAGAGACCTTTATTATGCAGTCCGTCGCTTTTATTTTCTCCCTATCACAAGTTCGTATAAAGCTTATTTTTTTCGCACTAATAGATCATACATATTTAGAGAGCAATTTTTATTGCATGCACTGGTGACAACTTACTTGAAGGATCTTACTCAATCCATAGGTAGGTATGGTGGACTCTCGTAGCAAAACTAGTTTAAGGGATATTCGGAGGCACAAGTAGTATCTCTTCTTGGTGCAAATAATTTGTCTAGCATGAGGGGGAAAGGCAAGCTCAGCATGTTGGATGATCCATGACAATATACTTTATTTCGGATATAAGAAAACATAACCCATTACGTTGTCTTCCTTGTCCAATGTCAACCTTTTAGCATGTCATATTTTAATGAGTGCTCACAATTACAAAAGATGTTCAAGATAGTATATTTATATGTGAAATCTCTCTTCCTTCAATATTCTTTCATGAATTGTTCAAGTGACCAATTCTGTGTTTTCTGACTTTCAATAAGTTTACTACCTATACTTATTCCGTGGGAAGTCATTACTCCCCATGGTATAAGCATATGAAACATATATAAATTAGGATTTATGATATTCAATTCATTCAACCATTTACTCATAAGATATACGTGAAACACGTGAGAAAATGACAAACTACTCTAAAAGATATAAGTGAAGAACATTGAGTAGTCAAATAATTAACTAGCCATGGGAGGATTATTTTTCATTCAAGAATTCAGATCCAATGATTTTATTCAAACAACAAGTAAAATTGAAAATATGCTCCAAGCAAAAGACATATCATGTGACAAATAAAAATATAGCTCCGAGTAAGGTATACCGATAGTTTTGAAGATGAAAGAGGGGATGCCTTCCGGGGCATCCCCAAGATTAGGCGCTTGAGTCTTCCTTGAATACTACCTTGGGGTGCCTTGGGCATCCCCAAGCTTATGGTCTTTCCACTCCTTATTCTCCTCATATCGATATCTCACCCAAAGCTTGAAAACTTCAATCACACAAAACTTAACGGAACTTTGTGAGATAGGTTAGTATGATATAGAGTAAACCATTCACTTTGGTACTGTCAAAGAAAAGGTTCATAATTTTTCTCACACAATTCCTACTGTATCATATCATTTCTACAATTTATATTGAAAAATGTAAGCCATAGAAACTAGAAAACAAGCAAACTATGCAATGAAAACAGAATCTGTCAGAAACAGAGCAGTCTGTAATGATCTTAACAACAACCATACTTCTGCCACTCCAAAAATTATTAAATAAATTGGTGGACGTGAGGAATTTGTCTATCGATCATCTAAAAAAATAATCAACCTAAAAGCACTCTTCTTTAAAAAAATGGCAGCTAATCACGTGAGTGCAAAGTTTCTGTTTTTTACAGCAAGATCACATTAACTTTCACCTAAGTCTTCCCAAAGGTCTTACTTGGAAATTTATTGAAACAAAAGCTATAAAACATGATTACTACAGTATCTTAATCATGTAAACACACAAATACATCAAGGGTAGATATTGGTTTGTCTCCCAACAAGCGCTTTTCTTTAATGCCTTTTAGCAAGGCATGATGATTTCAATGATGCTCACATAAAAGAAAAGAATTGAAACATAGAGAGAGCATCATGAAGAATATGACTAGCACATTTAAATCTAACCCACTTCCTATGCCTAGGGAATTTTTGAGCACATAATTTATAGGAACAAGAATCAACTAGCATAGGAAGGCAAAACAACTATAACTTCAAAACTTTAAGCACATAGTGAGGAAACTTGGTATTATTGCAACTCCTACAAGAATAAATTACTCCCTCATAATAATTTTCAGTAGCATCATGAATTAATTCAACAATATAACCATCACATAAAGCATTCTTTTCATGATCTACAAGCATAGAAATTTTTCTACTCTCCAGATAAGCAAAATTCTTCTCATTCGGAATAGTGGGATCACTAATTCCTAAAGTTGACACTCTTCCAAACCCACTTTAGATGATAGTATTATTCATACTCAAAAAGATATAAGTGAAGTTAATGGAGCATTCTACAATTAATATAGACTAACCAATATCCAAGCTCAAAATATGTATGTGAAGCACACGAAGCATTCTATAAAACCATACTCAAATGATTTAAGTGAAGCACAAAGAGCAATTCTATAAGATCATACTTAATAGATATGAGTGAAGCACATGACATATTCTATAAATCAATGAAGGGATAACTCATACTAACATGGTTCTTAAATAAAAACAAAAACAAAAAGGACACAAATCATGTGAACAAAAAAAAAACCGAGGTATACCGATATTTGTTGAAGAAGAAAGATGGGATGCCAACCGGGGCATCCCCAAGATTAGATGCTTGAGTATCCTTTGAAATATTTACTTGGTGTGCCTTGGGAATCCCCAAGCTTTAACTCTTGCCTCTCTTTATTCTTCTCATATTGATAGCTCCTCGATCTTCGAACACTTCATCCACACAAAACTTTAACAAAAACTATGTGAGATCCGTTAGTGTAATAAAGCAAACTACCACTTTAAGGTACTGTAATGAACTCATTATTTATTTATATTGGTGTTAAACCTACTGTATTCCAACTTCTCTATGGTTCATACCCCCCGATACTAGCCATAGATTCATCAAAATAAGCAACAACACGTGAAAAACAGAATCTGTCAAAAACAGGACAGTCTGTAGTAATCTGGAAGTTTAGTAAACTTCTGTAACTCTAAAAATTATGGAATAAATATGAAAACTTGAAAAATTTGTACAGAAGTAATGTTCAAAAAGTTTCATACCCATTTGACCTTCCAGTAAAAAATGTAAAACCACGCGCTACAGCCAAAGTTTCTGTTTTTGTTCTGCACATAGTAAACAAGCAATCTAAATTAGCTTGGCACATTATTTTTATAATACAATGGATATACACAAGGGGATAATTATTTACACAGAAACTTCCATGAAAAATTTAACATTGTTTCCATGAGCATGAACACAGGTTCTCAAGGTCGACCCTCACTTCTTCAAGGCATAACTTTCCAATCACTTCCCTTTTTGAAAAACTTTTTAGGCATGAGAGGCAAGTAATTTTTTTTGGTATTTTCATTCTTTAAATTTTTTTGTATGTTTCACCCACAACTAAACAGAAACCATAAGGAAAAACAAAATCTACTTAGTGAATAAAGCAAACAAGCACACACGAGAATATCAACCTCACGCTATTGCTCCCCGGCAACGGCGCGAGAAAAGAGCTTGATATCCCCAAGTGCAGGGAATTATCATAGCAATTCCCAATGGTGGAAGTGATAAGCATGGAGTGTAAAACCCACAAGGAGCTAAAGGTAAGATCAATATTCTCTCAAGTCATATCTGCACTGATACGGCGCTACGTACACCGAACGTTTGCTTCCAACTAAAAACGAGAAATAAAGTTATGTTGTGGGTATGAAGAGGATAGCTTTGCATGATATCGGAGAGCTAAAACATAAAAGTAGGTGCTGTTATCATAAATTTAGAATATATTACTAAATATTATAAATAGCGGGTGTAGAATAATGATGGATCGGTGTGCGGAGTTATCCTAGGCAATTGTTAACAAGACCGGTAGTCGTCATTGCAATTTCATATGAGGGAGAGGCATAAGCTAACATACTTTCTCTTCTTGGGTCATATGCACTTATGATTTGAACTCTTGCAAGCATCCGCAACTACTAAAGATCATTAAGGTAAAACCCAACCATAGCATTAAAGCATCAAGTCCCCTTTATCCCATACGCCACAACCCCCTTACTCGGGTTTATGCTTCCGTAACTCAAGCAACCCACTATAAGCGAATCATGAACGTATTGCAACACCCTACAGTGGGAATCCCTCACGCTTGCGCGACACGGAGGGCATAATAGGACATCACGAAAGTATAACATACAACTTGTACCAATCTAGATCATCAATCAACCCAAAGACAAAAGATATCTACTCAAAACATCATAGGATGGAAACACATCATTAGATCATAATATGTGGCATAAAGCACCATGTTCAAGTACGGATTACAGCGGGGTGCGGGAGAGTGGACCACGTAAAAGAGATGAGGATGGTGATGATGATGGTGATGTTGATGAAGACGATCACCGCGGCAATGATTCCCCTCTTTATGGCACTCCATTGCCACCGAGAGAGAGGAGGAGAGGTCCGCCCCCTTGTGCTTCCTCCTCCATGGCCTCCCCCCTGGATGGGGAGAGTTTCTCCCGCTGGTCCTTGGCCTTCATGGCGATGATGGACCCTCTGGGATCCTCCTCCATGGCCTTCGGTGATGATGGCCCCCTCCGGTAGGGTGCCAGAGGGGGCCTAGATTGATTTCTCGTGGCCATAGAAGCTTGCGGCGGTGGAACTTCCGATCTAGATTAATTTCTGGAGATTTGGGTATTTTATAGGAGGGTTTGGCGTCAAGAACAAGTCAGGAGGACCCACGGGGTGCCCACGAGGCAGGGGGCGCCCCCCAGGGGGTGGGAGCACCCTCCACCCTCGTGGGCCCCATGAGACTCCTCTCCGGCAACTCTTTATTCTAGTATTTTTTATATTTTCCAGAAAAAATCTCTGTTGATTTTCAGTGCATTCCAAGAACTTCTATTTCTGCACAAAATCAACACCACGGTAGTTCTACTGAAAACAACGTCAGTCCGGGTTAGTTCTAATCAAATCATACCAAAATCATATAAAAGTATTGTAAACATGGCATGAATACTTCATAAATTATAGATACGTTGGAGACGTATCACCCAACAGTGGCCCATTCAGGTTAAAAGGTCGTCATGTTTGACTTAGTCAAAAGGTAGGGGTCCGGCCCATTGAAGGCTTGTTAACGGCTTGTGTGCATATAGCCCGTTTACAGCCCACTAACTCACAGACCGTTATAGCCTATCTAAATTATGCCCAGTGGCGCCATATGGGCCATATGGAGCTATCTGTAACTAGCAAGAAATCTGCATCGACGGGTAGCACTGACTGCTCAGAAGACATTGTTTTCACTCCAGATTTTCCCATGACCAACTCAAATGGCTGATGCACAGGAAGAGTAGATGAATATATAAACATTGTTAACAAATGGAATACATTATGACAAAAAAATATTGCATGATACAATTCATATGATGACTGGCTAAACAAGATGGCATTGCATGATTCGCGTATATGATGTCTGGCTAAAGAAGATGGAAATGCATAATTCACATATACTCCCTCCATTCCTAAATATTTGTCTTTCTAGAGATTTCAAATGGACTACAACATACAGATGTATATAGACATATTTTAGAGTTTAGATTCACTCATTTTTGTCCGTATGTAGTCACTTGTTGAAATCTCTAAAAGGACAAATATTAGGAACATCAGGAGTATGATTTAGAAAACAAACAGGTGGCATTCACAGAAAGCAAAGCTAAACAAAGCTGATGACATATATGATGTATAATATAAGCAATGTGAGGCGCCATATGCATGATATGACCAAAATCGGCATGCCAGGTTAGAGCAAACACCTTAGGGGGTAAATAGGAGTGGTCGGCTCCCTCTGAAACCCCCTCTGAAGAGTTATCTTCCTCTGGAATACAATCTGGAATGCGGGAAGGGGGGCCCACTTCGCCCACCGTGGAGTGGCGTGTGCATGACATTATATTCCCATGCGATGGTCTTCTCTTTTTCTCTGATTGTGTACAATAACTGACATGCCTAATAAAAAAACATAGTTAGATTATGTAAGGCCTAAGGGGTTATCACACCCTGCTTTTCGTAACATTTCATTTGCATTAATAAAGCTTGAAAATTTGAACAAACACAAACTTTTGCATTATTTGGCTTTTTATTTGGATTTGGTTTTTCTCTTTATGATTTTCAAGTGCTCCTTAAAGTCAACACAACTCCACCTTGTATACTTCATCTCCTTGCCCCAAACATCTCCCCAATGATCATGCCATGTGTATAGTGCAATATAGTATTTTCTTACAGAAATAATTTGGCCAAATAGTATTTTCAAAAATTAGTTTTCCAAAAACCCCTGAATTGAGGTTTGCACTACAAGTACTTGATTTGGGGTATGAAAAATATTTCAAAGAGTATATTTGAAACCTATTAGATATAGTACTCCCATAAACCACAAAAATATAATTTTAAAAGTAATTTTCCTATTTTATTTAAAGGATTTTTCCTTAAGCCAGAAATGGTCTTTAATAGGTTAAAATTATTTAAGAGCTTCAAAAATATTTGAGGAAAATCAGGGAAACTCAGTGGACATATATTGTCCATATATAACAGTTTCAACACATGGTCATGTTCAAAATATTGGACAAGACCTCCCAAAACCATTTCTACCCATTTCAAGGATTTCAAATATTTCTAGAGGAAATATTTTCATAAAAATCCAAGGAAAATCTAGAAACTCACAAATGCATATTGTGATCACCTTGCAAAGCCTCATATCAATTAAGGTAATTTTAGTTCACCAAAACGCCCCAAAAACCCCTCTGACCAGAATCAAATTTGAACAACTTTGTACTACCAACTTTCTCTCCTTGACCTCAACTTTTGTGATCATGTTCACATGACCAAATGAGGCCATTACACCAAGTGGTACATCAAGGAGAAGTGATTTACTCAACTAGATCTACACAAATTCATTTCTGCCAATTTCTAGGGTTTACAAAAGTTGCATTGGCAACTTTGCCCAAATGAGCTCAAAATTGGTGGAAGGCCCTAATTATATGTGCCATTTCACCCTGTGGAGTATCATGACAAATGGAAATCATCTACTTTCCCAAACCAGCATCAAACACCTTCCACCACTTTACCGAAATCCCATTTTTGGCCTCTTCCACTAATCTCCGTAGGCTCAACTTTTTACCACAACCCCTCCTAGTCCCCCACTAGCACCTAGATGATATTCTTCCCGAGGAAGAAATGATGGGGGGGGGGAGAACCCCATTTTTCTTCTCTGGACAATGGATTCTTCCTTCTCTCCTCTCAGCTCTCTAGAGCATCCAAGGCTCTCCCCAGCTTTTGCACATGCCCCCTTCAGCATACACACACAAGTGGACGCGCGAGGACACGAGAAAACCACGGATGCCGGCCAAAGTCGCGCTATGGAGCACCTGGCAGGGCACCCGACGGTTGACGCCGCGCCCCCTGACAACCTCGGGCCTCCCCCGCGTGCCAGTCGATGCCCCTCGATGTCCGCTCCATGCCAGCAGGCCGCCCACTTGCTCCCGTGCCCTCCTCTCTCTCCTGCATCTCGCGCCAGAGCGCCGCCCCGCTTGGCGAATGCTCGCGCCGCTCCTGTGGCCCGCCCACAGCTCGTCCCGCTCCTCCTCTCTCTCTCTGGCACCCTAGACCACTCCCACGAACACCCCCGAGCCCTCCATTCCCTCTCTAACGGCCACCGAGCCGATCTCGCGGGCACCCGTAGGCCACGCCTATGGTGGACCTCGGCTAACCTATAAAAGGCGGCCCCGAGCCCCTCTCTGACTCCCTGTCACTCCCCCACACTCCTAATCAACCTCCCCCGCCACCCATTTGTCTCCAGAGCCGCCCGAGCTCGAGATCGAGCTCGAGCTCCGCCGCTTCGGCTCGTCGGCAGTCGCGCGGTACAGCCCTCCTCTGCCTCGTTTTCTCTCGAGCTGGAACAGCGCGGAATCGCTCACCCTATCCCCTCTCTTCCCTACTCTTTGTGCAGCCGGGAATGGCCGGAGCCATCGACACCCGAAGCACCTCCGCCGTGTGACCTCGTCACCAGCGAACCAAGCTACTCCGGCGACCATCTACACCACCTTCCGAACGACGACATCCCCCTGAGTCCAACGGTACCACCCACGCATCCTCCCGTGCCCTATATCGCTGTTGGCAAGATCGCCATCACCTCTGGACGGAGGTAGACGACGACGGTCGTGGGCCCTGTCCGTCAGCCTCACACTTTGACAGGTGGGACCCACCCGTCAGGTTTAAAAATGCAAGCGTGCATGCACCGGTTCGCCCGTTGGCTGAAAGCGTACTTCACCTTTACGCCTTCGACGTGGCGGCCTTGCGCGAGCTGATTTCCCTCTAGGCCTGCTGCACAGTGGCCTTTCTGGCCAAGTGGCACTTTTCTTTTTCTCTTTCTGTCTGTTTTATAAAAATTCCACAGGATAAAATACTTATCCAAATGAAATAATTCCAACTCCTAAAATCTCAGAATAATCCCACATACTTATAGATGTAACTTTCATACACATCCATTACACTTTTCTGCACTGTTCAAATTTAAATTCAAATTTGAAAAATAAAATCTCTGTTTGATAATCCACTACTCTGTCCCCCTAACTACAAATCCAAAACCAAGAATTTTCCCCTTCCTAGTTTTCCTCCAGGTATTTTACAAAAATAAGTTGACATTTTTCTGAGCACTTTGACTTTTCTGTTTTCATTATTGTCTTATTTTTTCTGTTATTTTCTTGTGATGATTAGATCTCGTATTTGACGAAGTTGCTTAAGAAGAAGGAGGAGAAGGATTTGAAGACCTCGAAGAACAAGCCAATCAAGGCTAGAACCCCTTTGACCATGACACCCCTCTTGTTCATCGGTACCCTTTTTCCGATTGCATGATGATGAAATATGATGGTGGTAAAATTGTTGTGAACCACCACATGATGCATACCCCTACTTATGACTTTACCTTGTTCATGATTGCATTGTCAAGAGACTAGTTGATGCACAATGATGCATGTGTACCATAAACTCTTCGTGGTTACACTCTTTCGAAAACCCCAATGGGTGGCCCTAATGCCCTTGGGAGTTGTTGAACTCAGGTCACCACTTGAGGAAGAAGTGGTGTACCGAAGAGAGCTTTTGGTGTGTGTGCGTAAAGATTTATGTGTGATTACCGTCCCATCAAAACATGTACAACCACTCTACCCCCTTTATGGGATGGGGCATTATTGATTACTTAGGCTGATACTAGCATGGTGCCCACATTACTAGTGAATGGGGTGACTTGAGGTCACTCTCAGGACGGGGTCGTGCTTGGATAGGCGTCCATGACTATTTTCACAGGGCACCGTACACACCGTTTGTCCCATTGTGTATGCGTGATAATGAGAAAAGGGCAGAGTCCCGTGATCTTTTGCTTATACATGAGGGCCGTGTATCAATGAGTGGACCCTATGTTAGTGTCGTCTAGGGAAAGGTAATGATCGGGTGCTTCCCCCGAGTACTTGAGGTACTACGGGATCGTGGTTGACACGAAAGCTTCCCGGATCTTGTGGGTAAAGCGCGCAACCTCTTCAGAGTGTCAAACTATTCGAATAGCCGTGTCCACGGTCATGGACAGTTGGGAGGTGCTACTTAAACTATGTCCAGAAATGTTACAATCTCGGTGCATGTGTGTGTGGAAAGGAACTATTTGTGTCAAGGTGGTGACTTGACATGTTGAATGGCATGGCATTGATTCTAACTCTATTTATGTTGATATCTGTAACCTGTTTCTCAAGGTTACCCAAGTTCATTGATGCATGTCTCACAAGTTGATAGGACATCCCAACTAGCTTGAAGCTAGGTTGCCTATACAATTGCATTGTTACTTTGAACCAAATCATGGGTTGCTTGCGAGTACCTTCAAAGTAATCATTGGCTTGCCACTGGTTATTTAACTGACCAGGCATGGAAGAACATGAGTTCGAGGAATAGTTCGTTGGTCACGAACACGCGAACTAGGACGCTTCCCAGTCAGAATGCCTGTAGGGTTAAGGCAGATGGCATGGGTTCTACTTATCGACGAAGATTTCCGTTGCTTGTGTTTCATTTGATGTTCAGCCCTTAGGGCTTTATCAATGTAAGACATGACCATGATGGTCATAATTTGTGTAAGACGGGATGTATGGATGTAAGACTCTTATTATTCAGCTTCTCTGTGTTCAGTGAGCATTGATCTCTGGGATCACTGTACACATGCATTTGGTGATCTCGACTTATGAGTCAGGGTCCCAATAGAGCTAGTATCAGAGCCATCCTGACTGTAGGAAGCCTTAGTTGGCATGGACGTCACATTTCCTCTATTGACCCTTCCCCTTCCACTTTTCTAGATGGCCGTCGTACCCGAGGACTTCCTGACCACCGGATTTCCCGTGCTTCTCGAGGACAACCTCAAGAAGTGCCAGTTCACTCGAGCTCCCACTTTCTCCTACAACAAGCACTGAATCAACAACACTGATAAGGAGAATCACGTGGAGGTAGTCATGAGGGCGAACGACTCCCCGACGAGATGGTTCTTTGAGGGAGCCCAGATGGCGACCCTGCTTCTCGCTGTTGAGACTGTTGCCCTCAAGGCGTTGACTCGCCTTCGGGATCTTCTGCCAGAGATGGCAAGTGAGCTAGCCACTCGTTACCTGCCATATCGTAAGGAGGGTGATGATGAGAGCAATGCACCAGCTCCACCCATGGACAAAGGACTTCCCCTCTGATTCCAGACCTACTTCAGCTTGTGCGCTGATAGCCTGGCACAACACTTGGCCTCGGAGTCGATGGAGCTTCAGAAGGAACTCCACGAGACCAAGGAACTCCTCCGCCTAGCTGAGACAAAGGCGGACAGGATCAAGAAGGATGGTGCACCCCCTAGATAGCCCGTTGTTTCCTATCAAGGGGGGCGACCCCCACGGGTTACGCATGCCTAGGGATCATCTCAGCCATGCTGTATGACGGTGAAGGAATATCGTGACCTCTTCACGGTGCCCCCGACGAAGCAGCGCAGTGTTCAGCTCCTCCACTCCCCTACTCCCTCAAGTGACGAAGAAACAGAGACAAATGAAGATGAGGAGGAAGACCCAGAGGAGCCGGAATACGCGACCGAGCATTCCACCACTTAGACACCGTTGAGGACTAGGATAGGCCAGTCCGTAACCCTTAAGGTAGGATAGGTCGTGTACCCCTTATGCGAAGTCGGGTCCATGTAATGGTTCAAATGAAACCATGTTGTGTTGTGTTTGCTTTCGTCTTGTTTTGATGAAAGTCGTACTTTCCCTTTCATGAACTAGTAAACGGCTACATCACCCATTTGGTTTTAATGCATGAGTTTGGACCTTCCGGCCTTGGCTTAACTTAAAATTGTGTCACCGCCACCCATTACTAGGCATCCCATCTATATTGCTTTCCCTAATTTTTCCCAATCATGAGACCTTGACCGCTCCAACAGGATGCCTCTTGTAACACGTACTAGTACCTCTACCTAGCAGCAAGAAGCTGGAGGTTCTGCTAAAGTAGGAGCCAGCCAGGACCAAGCCCGAGGACAGACTCCACCACCGCCACCACCTCCAAACATGGTCATGGCTCAGCTTCTCCAGGCCTTCCGGGAGGAACGCCAAGCCAACTATGCAGCCCTCCACATGATTGCTCAAGCTATCACCAACAACCGCCAGCAGGCGGGGAGTGGCAATGGACGTTCCACGTTGGCAGAGTTCAAGAAGCATGCACCACACACCTTCATCGAGACTGCTGAACCCCTGGATGCAGATGACTGGGTCTGCACCATTGAGGATATGTTGCAACTAGTCAACTGCATCTGAAGACCGTGAGAGGGTGGCATATGCTGCCCACTATCTCGGAGGAACTGCCAGAGCTTGGTGGGATGGATTCAAGGTCATGCATGTGGGGCAAAACATCACTTGGGATGACTTCAAGGCAGAATTCCGCAAGGCCAACATTCCTTCTGCAATTATGGCCATCCGGATGCGTGAGTTCCAGGCCCTGAAGCAGGGGAGTAGCACTATCAAGGAGTACATGCAGAAGTTCAGTGTTGTGTCAAGGTATGCTCCTGAAGATGTCAACACTGATGCTGCCAAAAGAGAGCGCTTCATGGAAGGCCTTAATCAGACCCTGCAGTACTCGCTTGTTGTGTGTGACTGCTCAACCTTTCCTGACCTGGTGAACAAGGCACTCATGCTTGAGGACAAGCGACGTGCTGGATGATACCCGTAAGCGCAAGATGATCAGCAAGGGTAGCTCCAGCAACCAGAAGCCTCGCCAGTGGCAGACAGCCCCAGTCAGGCCAACCTATTAGCAGCCAAGAGCTCCTGCGCCCCGCACCAACTATCCGCCTCAGCAGTACTCCAACCCCAGGCCAGCTTACAACAACCCCAATAACCTTGGTGGCAACAAGACCAACAACCCAAACCAAGTCACTTGCTTTGGATGTGGTCAGTTAGGACACATCTCAAGGGTGTGCCCTAACAAGAAGCCCGATGCTCCAAAACCCAATGCACAGAACCCAGGACAAGGTCGTGGAATGCCCCCAAGGATCCAAGCTCCCTACAACCTGCCCAACAATGGCAAGGGGCGTGTGAACCACGTCACTACAGAAGAAGCTCAGGAAGACCCGGACGTCGTGCTGGGTACGTTCCTTGTCAACTCAGCACCTGCAACTGTCTTGTTTGATTCTGGAGCCACGCATTCATTTGTCACCCAAAAGTTTGCATTAAAGAGTGGCATGACCCCTACACCCCTGAATAACCCTATGGTGGTACAAACCCCTGGAGCGGAAATGAGAGCCAAGATAGGATGTAAAGGAGTCAGGATTGTCATTAATGGGGTAGAATTCCTAGCAGACCTTTCATCCTAAGATCACAAGGCTTGGACGTGATCTTGGGAATGGATTGGCTCAGGAAGCACCAAGGCTTGTTAGATAGTGCCAACTGAACTGTCACAGTGACCAATGAGCAAGGAGTTGAAGTTAAGTTTGCTGCCAACTCCACTCCTGCTCAAGCCACCCAAGTCAACTGCCTGACTGAAGTTGGATTGGAGCAGGTACCGGTAATATGCAAATAACCCGATGTCTTTCCTAATGAGCTACCGGGAATGCCTCCTGACCGAGATATTGAGTTCATCATCGAGCTCATGCTCGGAGCGGGACCCATCTATAAGAAGCCTTATAGAATGGGATCAGAAGAGTTAGCAGAGCTAAAGAAGCAACTGGAAGAGCAGTTGAGGAAGGGATTTATCCACCCTAGTGCCTCCCCTTGGGGATCACCTGTTCTGTTTCTGGCAAAGAAGGACGGTACCACCCACTTGTGCATTGACTATCACTCCCTCAATGAAGTTACAATCAAGAACAAGTACCTGCTTCCCAAGATTGAGCACCTGTTTGATCAACTCAATGGGGCCAAGGTGTTCTCCAAGATCGACCTTAGATCTGGCTACTACCAGCTAAAAATTAGACCCCAAGATATTCCAAAGACGACATTTGTAACCAGATATGGCCTGTATGAGTGCACGGTCATGTCCTTTGGATTGACCAATGCCCCAACTTACTTCATGTATCTCATGAATAAGGTCTTCATGGAATATTTAGACAAGTTTGTTGTCGTCTTCATTGATGACATTCTGGTTTTCTCAAAGACGGAAGAAGAGCACGAGCAACACTTGAGGATGGTCCTAGAAAAGCTTCGAGAGCACCAACCGTACGCCAAGTTCAGCAAGTGCGAATTTTGGCTGCATGAGGTTGGATTCTTGGGTCATGTACTGAATGTCGAAGGGTTGTCAGTGGATCCCACCAAGATCCATGTCGTGACTGAATGGCAAACCCCGAGCAATGTGAAGGAAGTCAGAAGCTTCCTCGGACTCGCGGGATATTATCGCAAGTTTGTTGAAGGATACTCAAGCATTGCCCGACCTATGACCCAACTCTTGAAGAAGGACAAGAAGTTTGAATGGACACCAAAGTGTGAAGAGAACTTCCAGGAGCTGAAGAAGATATTAACCACCACCCCAGCACTGGCCACACCTGATATTCACAAGGAATTTGTGATATATTGTGATGCATCAAGAACCGGACTCGGTGGTGTCCTGATGCAAGAAGGCAGAGTCGTAGCCTACCTATCCAGACAACTACGTCCTCATGAAGAGAACTATGCTACTCATGATCTCAAGTTGGTAGTTGTAGTTCACGCCTTAAAGACCTGGCGACATTACCTTCTAGGGAAACGATGTGAGATATACACCGACCACAAGAGTTTTAAGTATATCTTCACACAAAAGGAATTGAACATGAGGCAAAGAAGGTGGCTAGAGTTGATCAAGGGCTATGACCTCAATGTCCAATACCACCCTAGAAAGGCTAATGTGGTAGCGGATGCCTTAAGCAGAAAGTCTTGTTCCTTGAATATGCTTAAGGAAAGGCTACCCGCCTTATATGAAGAACTTGAAGGCTCAGGATTGGAACTGGTTGCACCAGGATTCTTAGCCAACCTCGAAGTCAAGCCTACCCTGATGGATGAAGTTAAGGAAGCTCAAAAGGGACATGAGAGTATTGAAGGCATCAAGAGGGAGATCAAGGCGGGCAAAGCCCCAAGTTTCTTAGAGGATGAGCAAGGAGTTGTGTGGTTTGGGAATCGCATTTGCATGCCCAACATGATTGAGCTCAAGAATCTGATCTTGCAAGAAGCTCATGACACCCCGTATTCCATCCATCCTGGAGGAACCAAGATGTATTAAGACTTGAAGGAAAGATTCTGGTGGCACGGGATGAAAAGGGAGATTGCCACCTATGTTGCAAAGTGTGATGTATGCCAAAGGGTCAAGGCTGAACATCAGCGACCTGCTGGATTGCTCCAACCACTCAAGGTTCCCAAATGGAAATGGGATAAAGTCGGAATGGATTTCATCACTGGGTTACCCAGGTCAAATAAGGGTCATGACTCCATCTGGGTTATAGTCGACCATTTGACCAAAGTGTCCCATTTCATTCCTGTCAAGACTACCTATGATGGCAACTAGCTGGCGACTCTATACATCAACAGAATCGTAAGTCTTCATGGTGTTCCTAAGGAGATTGTGTCAGATCGAGGAACCCAGTTTACCTCTAGGTTCTGGAAGAAGTTCCACGAGGCCATGGGAACCAAGTTGTCTTTCAGCACTGCTTTCCACACATAGACCGGAGGCTAGACAGAACGAGTGAATCAGATTCTCGAAGACATGCTCCGAGCCTATGTCCTAGCATATGGAGCTAAGTGGGAAGATTGTCTTCCATTCGCTGAATTCTCCTATAACAATAGTTATCAATCATGTCTCCAGATGGCACCATTTGAAGTGTTATATGGACGCAAGTATCGCACACCCCTCAATTGGTCAGAGACCGGAGAAGGGCTAGTCTTTGGACCAGATGTTCTCCGCGAGGCAGAAGAAGAAGTGCAGCTAGTCAGAGAGCGTCTGAGGACCGCCAAGTCAAGACAGAAGAGCTATGCTGACACTCATCGTCGATAGGTGAACTTCCTAGTCGGAGACCATGTGTACCTATGGGTAACCCCCCTTAAGGGAACCAAGTGTTTCCACGTTAAGGGGAAGCTCGCACCAAGATTTATTGGCCCCTTTAAGATCACCGCACGACAAGGAGAAGTGGCTTATCAGTTGGAACTACCACCTGAACTATCTGATGTGCACAACGTATTCCACGTCTCACAACTCCGGAGGTGTCTCCAACTTCCAGACGAGCCCGATCTCTACAAAGATGTCGATCACCAAGCCATTGACCTTCAACCTGATTTGACCTACCGTGAGAGGCCCATCCGAATTTTGGATGAAGCAGAACAACGTACACGAAGCCGCACCATCAAGTACTTCAAGGTCCAGTGGAGCAACCACACTGAAGCAGAAGCCACGTGGGAACATGAAGACTACCTTAGATCTGAGTTTCCCGATCTCTTTTAGAGCCTAGTTTAGGAATCTCGGGGACGAGATTCTGGTAAGGGGGGTTGTTCTGTCAGACCTTGCTTTTTGTAACATGTCATTTCCATTAATAAAGCATGAAAAAATTTGACCAACAAAAACTTTTGCATTATTTGGTTTTTATATGGAGTTGGTTTTTCTCTCTGTGATTTTCAAGTGCTCCTTAAAGTCAACACAACTCCACCATATATACTTCATCTCCTTGCCCCAAACTTCTGCCCAATGATCATGCCATGTGTATAGTGCAATATAGTATTTTCTTACAGAAATAATTTTGCCAAATAGTATTTTCAAAAATTAGTTTTCCAAAAAACCCTAAATTGAGGTTTGCACTACAAGTACTTGATTTGGGGTATGAAACATATTTAAAAGAGTATATTTGAAACCTATTAGATATAGTACTCCCATAAACCACAAAAATATAATTTTAAAAGTAATTTTCCAATTTTTTTAAAGGCTTTTTCCTTAGGCCAGATATTGTCTTTAATAGGTTAAAATTATTTAAAAGCTTCAAAAATATTTGAGAAAATTAGGGAAACTCAGTGGACATATATTTTCCATATATAAGAGTTTGAACATATTGTCATGTTCAAAATATTGGACAAAACCTCCCAAAACCATTTCTGCCCATTTCAAGGCATTGAAATATTTCTACAGGAAATATTTTACAAAAAAATCCAAGGGAAATCCAGCAAGTCACAAATGCATATTGTGATCACCTTGGAAAGCCTCATCTCAATTAAGGTCATTTTGGTTCACCAAAATGCCCCCAAACCCCCTCTGACCAGAATCAAATTTGAACAACTTTGTACTACCAACTTTCTCTCCTTGACCTCAACTTTTGTGATCATGTTCACATGACCAAATGAGGCCACTACACCAAGTGGTACATCAAGGAGAAGTGATTTACTCAACTAGATCTACACAAGTTCATTTCTGCCAATTTCTAGGGTTTACAAAAGTTGCATTGGCACCTTTGACCAAATGAGCTCAAAATTGGTGGAAGGCAATAATTATATGTGCCATTTCACCCTGTGTAGTCTCATGACAAATGGAAATCATCTACTTGCCCAAACCAGCATCAAACACCTTCTGCCACTTTACCAAAATCCCATTTTTGGTCTCTTCCACTAATCTCCGTAGGCTCAACTTTTTACCACAACTCCTCCTAGTCCCCCTCTAGCACCTGGATGCTTTTCAGCCCGAGGAAGCAATGATGATGGGGGGAGAACCCCATTTTTCTTCTTTGGACAGTGGATTCCTCCCTCTCTCAGCCTCCTTCTCTCCCCTCAGCTCTCTAGAGCATCCAAGGCTCTCCCCAGCTTTTGCCCATGCCCCCTTCAGCTCCTAGACAAAAGTGGACGCGCGAGGACGTGGGAAAACCGCGGATCCCGACCAAAGTCGCGCTTTGGAGCGCCTGGCAGGGCACCCGACCGTTGACGCCGTGCCCCCCGACCACCTCGAGCCTCACCTGCGCACCAGTCGATGCCGCTCGATGTTCGCTCCACGCCAGGAGGCCTCCCACTAGCTCCCGCGCCCTCCTCTCTCTCCTGCAGCTCGCGCCAGAGCGCTGCTCCACTCGGCCAATGCTCGCGCCGCTCCTGTGGCCCGCCCGCAGCTCGTCCCGCTCCTCCTATCTCTCCCTGGGACCCTAGACCACTCCCATGAACACCCCCGAGCCCTACATTCCCTCTCTAATGGCCACCCGAGCCGATCCCGCGGGCACCCGTAGGCCGCGCCTATGGTGGACCTCGGTTAGCCTATAAAAGGCTACCCCGAGCCCCTCTCTCACTCCCAGTCGCTCCCCCACACTCCTAATCAACCTCCAACCCCATCCATTTGTCTCCAGAGCCGCCCGATCTCCAGATCAAACTCGAGCTCCACCGCCTCGGCTCGTCGGCGTTCACGCGGTACAGGCCTCCTCCGCCCCCATTTTCTCTCGATCTGGAACCGCGCGGCATCGCTGACCCTTCCCCCTCTCTTCCCCACTCTTTTTACAGCCGGGAACGGCCGGAGCCATCGACGCCCGAAGCACCTCCGCCATGTGACCTCGTCGCCGGCGAACTAGGCTGCTCCGGCGACCATCTCCACCACCACCTGAATGGCGACACCCCCTGAGTCCAACGGTACCACCAATGCATCCTCCCATGCCCTATATCGCCGCCGGCGAGCTCGCCGTTGCCTCTGGACGGAGGTAAACGACGAGGGCCGTGGGCCCTGTCCGTCAGCCTCACGCCCTAACGGGTGGGATCCACATGTCAGGATTAAAAACGCACGCGCGCACACCGGTTCGCCCGTCGGCTGAAGGCGTACTTCGCCTTTACGCCTTCGACGTGGCGGCCTCTCGTGGGCTGATTTCCCTTTGGGCCTGCTGCACTATGGCCTTTCTCGCCCAGTGGCACAGTGGCACTTTTCTTTTTCTCTTTCTGTCTGTTTTATAAAAATTCTACAGGATTAAATACTTATCCAAATGAAATAATTCCAACTCCTAAAATCTCAGAATAATCCCACATATTTATTGATGTAACTTTCATACACATCCATTACACTTTTCTGCACTGTTCAAATTTAAATTCAAATTTGGACAATAAAATCTCTGTTTGAAAATCCACTACTCTGTCCCCCTAACTCTAAATCCAAAACCAAGAATTTTCCCCTTCCTAGTTTTCCTCCTAGTATTTTACAAAAATAAGTTGACATTTTTCTGAGCACTTTGATTTTTTTGTTTTCATTGTTGTCTTATTTTTTTCGTTATTTTCTTGCGACGATTAGATCCCGTATTTGAAGAAGTTGCTGAAGAAGAAGGAGGAGAAGGATTTGAAGACCTCAAAGAACAAGCCAATCAAGGCAAGCAGCCCTTTGACCATGACACCCCACTTGTTCATCGGTACCCTTTTTCCGATTGCATGATGATGAAATATGACAGTGGTAAACTTGTTGTGAACCACCACATGATGCATACCCCTACTTATGACTTTACCTTGTTCATGATTGCATTGTCAAGAGACTAGTTGATGCATAATGATGCATGTGTACCATGAACTCTTGGTGGTTACACTCTTTCGAAAACCCCATTGGGTGCCCCTAATGCCATTGGGATATGTTGAACTAAGGTCAGCACTTGAGGAAGAAGTGGTGTACCGAAAAGAGCTTTTGGTGTGTGTGTGCGTAAAATGATGGATTAGATTTACGTGTGATTACCGTCCCATCCAAACATGTGCAACCACTCTACCCCCTTTATGGGACAAGGCATTATTGATTACTTAGGCTGATAGTAGCATGGTGCCCACATTACTAGTGACGGGGGTGACTTGAGGTCACTCTCGGGACGGGGTCGTGCTTGGATAGGTGCTACGTCTTGAGCTTGCGTTGGTTTTCCTCGAAGAGGAGAGGGTGATGCAGCAAAGTGTAGCGTAAGTATTTCCCTCAATTTTGAGAACCAAGGTATCAATCCATTAGGAGGCTCCTCAAAATTCCCACGCACCTACACAAAAAAACTGAGAACTCGCAACCAACGCAATAAAGGGGTTGTCAATCCCTTCACGGCCACTTGCGAAAGTGAGATCTAATAAAGATAGTATGATAAAATAAATATATTTTTGGTATTTTGTAATATAGATGCGAAAAGTAAAGATGCAAATAAAGTAGATGGAAAGCAAATATGATAAGAGATAGACCCGAGGGCCATATGTTTCACTAGAGGCTTCTCTCAAGATAGCATAAGTATTACGGTGGGTGAACAAATTACTGTCGAGCAATTAATAGAAAATCGCATAGTTATGAGATTATGTAGGCATGATCATGTATATAGGCATCACGTCCATAACAAGTAGACCGACTCCTACCTGCATCTACTACTATTACTCCACACATCGACCGCTATCCAGCATGCATCTAGAGTATTAAGTTCATAAGAACAGAGTAACGCATTAAGCAAGATGACATGATGTAGAGGGATAAACACATGCAATATGATATAAACCCCATCTTGTTATCCTCGATGGCAACAATACAATACGTGTCTTACAACCCTTTCTATCACTGGGTAAGAACACCGCAAGATTGAACCCAAAGCTAAGCACTTCTCCCATGGCAAGAAAGACCAATCTAGTAGGCCAAACCAAACTGAAAATTCGAAGAGACTTGCAAAGAAAACTCAATCATACATAAAGGAATGCAGAGAAGATTCAAATATTATTCATAGATAAACTTGATCATAAACCCACAATTCATCGGATCTCGACAAACACACCACAAAAAGAGTTTACATCGAATAGATGTCCACAAGAGAGGGGGAGAACATTGTATTGAGATCCAAAAAGAGAGAAGAAGCCATCTAGCTAATAACTATGGACCCGTAGGTCTGTTGTAAACTACTCACAACTCATCGAAGGGGCAAGGATGTTGATGTAGAGGCCCTCCGTGGTTGCTTCCCCCTCCGGCAGATTGCCGGCAAGGGCTCCAAGAAGGGATCTCGCGGATACAGAAGGTTACGGCGGTGGAAATTGTGTTTCCTGGTGCTCCTGTACAATTTCGGGGTACGTAGGTATATATAGGAGGAAGAAGTACGTCGGTGGCCGCCCGAGGGGCCCACGAGACAGGGGGGTGTGCCCTACAGGGGGGCGCCCTCCTATCTCGTGGGGCCCTTGGAGGCTTCTTGACTTGCACTCCAAGCTCTCCGGATCAGATTTATTCCAAAAATAATGCTCCCGAAGGTTTCATTCCATTTGGACTCCGTTTGATATTCCTTTTGTTCGAAATACTGAAATAGGCAAAAATACAGCAATATGGGTTGGGCCTCCGGTTAGTAGGTTAGTCCCAAAAATGATATAAATGTGTAAAATAAAGGCATAAACATCCAAAAGGGGTAATATAATAGCATGGAACAATGAAAAATTATAGATACATTGGAGTCGTATCAAGCATCCCCAAGCTTAATTCATGCTCGTCCTTGAGTAGGTAAATGATAAAAAAAGAAATTTTTGATGTGGAATGCTACCTAGCATAATTCATAATGTAATTTTCTTTGGTGTGGCATGAATGTTCAGATCCAAATGAATACAAAATAAAAGTTCATATTGATATAAGAAATAGTAATACTTCAAGCATACTAATCAAAGTAATCATGTCTTCTCAAAATAACATGGCTAAAGAAAGTTATCCCTACAAAATCATATAGTCTGGCTATGCTCTATCATCATCACACAAAGTATTTAATCATGCACAACCCCGATGACAAGCCAAGCAATTGTTTCATACTTTAATAATCTCAAACTTTTTCAACTTTCACGTAATACATGAGCGTGAGCCATGGACATAGCACTATATGTGGAATAGAATGGTGGTTGTGGAGAAGACAAAAAGGAGAAGATAGTCTCACATCAAATAGGCGTATCAACGGGCTATGGAGATTCCCATTAATAGATATCAATGTGAGTGAGTAGGGATTGCCATGCAACGGATGCACTAGAGCTATAAATATATGAAATCTCAATAAAGGAAACTAAGTGGGGTGCATCCAACTTGCTCGCTCATGAAGACCTAGGACACTTTGAGGAAGCCCATCATTGGAATATAATAGCCAAGTTCTATAATGAAAAATTCCCACTAGTATATAAAGTGACAACATAAGAGACTCTCTATCATGAAGATCATGGTGCTATTTTGAAGCACAAGTGTGGAAAAAGAGATAGTAGCATTGTCCCTTCTCTCTTTTTCTCTCATTTTATTTTTTTTCTTTCTCTTTTTTTTCTTTTCTTTCTTTTTTTTCTTTGTACTTTCCTTTTTTCTTTTTGGCCTTTCTCTTTTCTTTTTCTTTTTTTTCTTTCTTTTTCTCTTTCTTTTTCTTTTTGTAAAGTCCGAATTCTCATCCCGACTTATGGGGGAATCATAGTCTTCATCATCCTTTCCTTACTAGGACAATGCTCTAATAATGAAGATCATCACACTTTTATGGATTTACAACTCAAAGCTAGAACAAGATATGACTCTATATGAATGCCTCCGGCGGTGTACCGGGATATGCAATGAATCAAGAGCGACATCTACGAAAATTATGAAGGTGGCCTTGCCACCAATACAATGTCAACTACATGATCATGCAAAAAGAAATATGACAAAAGTAATGTGTGTCGTATGAATGTAACGGTGGAAAGTTGCATGTCAATATATCTCGGAATGTCTATGGAAATTCCATAATAGGTAGGTATGGTGGCTGTTTTGAGGAAGGTAAATGATGGGTGTATGGTACCGGCAAAAGTTGTGCGGTACAAGAGAGGCTAGCAATGGTGGAAGGGTGAAAGAGTGTGTATAATCCATGGACTCAACATTAATCAAAAGAACTCATATACTTGTTGCAAAAATTTAGAAGTCATAAAAAACCAAAGTACTACGCGCATGCTCCTAGGTGGATAGATTGGTAGGAAAAGACCATCGCTCGTCCCCGACCGCCACTCATAAGGAAGACAATCAATAAATAAAACTGTGCTCCAACTTCATCACAAAGCGGTTCACCATATGTGCATGCTACGGGAATCACAAACTTCAACACAAGCATTCTTTAAATTTATAATCACCCAACTAGCATGACTTTAATATCACTACCTCCATATCTCAAAACAATTGTCAAGCATCAAATTGATCATAGCATCCAATTAACTTTCTATGATAGTTTTTATTATACCGAACTTGGATGCTCATCATTCTAGGACCAACTTTATGATCATAGCAAATACCATGCTGTTCTAAAAGACTCTCAAAATGATATAAGTGAAGCACTAGAGCAAAAACTATCAAGCTCAAAAGATATAAGTGAAGCACATAGAGTATTCTAGCAAATTCTAATCAAATAGGCTTCTCCCAAAAGGTGTGTACATAAAGGATGATTGTGGTAAACTAAAAAGCAAAGACTAATATAATACACGGCGCTCCAAGCAAAACACATATCATGTGGTGAATAAAAATATAGCTCCAAGTAAAGTTACCAATGAACGAAGACGAAAGAGGGGATGCCTTCCCGGGGCATCCCCAAGCTTAGGCTTTTGGCTATTCTTGAATATCTTGGGGTGCCATGGGCATCCCCAATCTTATGCTCTTGCCACCCTTTATTCCATACTCCATAAAAGCTTTACCCAAAACTTGAAAAGTTCACAACACAAAACTCAACAGGAAATCTTATAAGCTCCGTGAGTGAAATAAAACAAAACCACTACATAAGGTACTGCAATGAACTCATTATTTATTTATATTGGTGTTAAACCTCCTGTATTACAACTTCTTTATGGTTTATAAACTAATTTACTAGCCATAGATGCATTGAAATAAGAAACAACACACGAAAAACAGAATCTGTCAAAAACAGAACAGTCTGTAGCAATCTATAACTAACGCAAACTTATGGAACTCTAAAAATCCTACCAAAATAGGAAGTCCTGCAAAATTTGTTTATTGAACAGAAGAAAAAATAATCAACACAAAATCTCGTTCCTGTGATTTAACAAAATTATATTCCTGCGTGCAAAGTTTCTGTTTTTCAGCAGAATCATATCAACTATCATCATAGGTTATCCTATAGGTTCTTCTTGGCACAAACACTAATTAAAAGACAAAAACACATCTATCCAGAAGGTAGATGAAAGATTTATTACTAAACAGGAGCAAAAACAAAAAACATAAAGAAAAATTGGGTTCCCTCCCAACTAGCTCTGTCGTTTAACGCCCCTAGCTAGGCATAAAAACAAAGATAGATCTAACGAGTGCCGTCTTTGGCACTAAATTCATAAGTAGCACGCATGATAGATTCATAAGGTAATTTGAATTTCTTTCTTGGAAAGTGCTCCATGCCTTTCTTTAATGGAAATTGGAATCTAATATTCCCTTCCTTCATATCAATAATCGCACCAATCGTTCTAAGGAAAGGTCTACCAAGAATAATAGGGCAAGAAAGATTGCAATCTATATCAAGAACGATAAAATCTACGGGAACCAAATTTATTTTTGCAATGATAACAACATCATTGATCCTTCCCATAGGCTTTTTAATGGTGGAATCCGCAAGGTGCAAATTTAAAGAGCAATCATCAAGATCATGGAAACCTAGAATATCACATAAAGTTTTCGGAATCGTTGAAACACTAGCACCCAAATCACACAAAGCAAAACACTCATAATCTTTAATTTTAATCTTTATAGTAGGTTCCCACTCATCGTTAAGTTTTCTAGGTATAGAAACTTCCAAATTAAGTTTTTCATCATAAGATTGCATCAAGGCATTAATAATATGTTTGGTAAAAGCTTTATTTTGACTATAAGCATGAAGAGAATTAACAACCTATTGCAACAAGGAAATACAACCTTTTAAAGACCAATTATCATAGTCAAATTCCATGAAATCCGAGATAGTAAGTTCAATATTATTAGAAGTAGAGGATTCTCCAATCTCACTTTTACCAATTTTAGCATCAAGATCTAAAGACTCCGAATTTTTGGGACGCCTTCTAGGCAAAGTTGATTCATCATCACTCCCATAATCATCAAAATTCATATTGCAAAACATAAGTCTAATCAGAGACGCATCAATAACTTTAAGATCCTCATCATTATATTCGTGGAAACTAGAAGAACACGCTTTTATAAAGCTTTCTTTTTTAGCACGCAATCTAGCAGTTCTTTCCTTGCACTCATCAATGGAAATTCTCATTACTTTGAGAGACTCATTCATATCATGCTTAGGAGAAGAAGATCCAAGTTTAAGAGAATTAACATCAAGCGAAAGTCTATCAATGTTCCTACCCAAATCATCAACTTTGAGAAATTTTTATTCAAGCAAAGCATTAAAATTCTTTTGAGAAATCATAAATTCTTTCACACTATTCTCAAAATCAGCGGGCAACTTATGAAAATTACCATAAGAATTATTGTAGGAATTTCCATAATTATTTGAGGGATTACTAGGGAACGGTCTAGCATTAAAATTTCCTCTATAAGCATTGTTTCCAAAACTATTCCTACTGTGGGGACACCGACTCATAAGTCGTGATCACCGATTGCACGTGTACAGTGATCCCAGAGATCAATGCTCACTAAACACACAGAAGCTGAATAACAAGAGTCTTACATCCATACATATCGTTTTACATAAATTATGACCATTATGGTCAAGTCTTGAGTATATCATCGCAGCGGAAATCTTCGTCGATAACTTGGACCCATGCCATGCAACAATAATATGGTGCTATATGACATGCATAAAAGGGTTTCCTGGACATGGTCAAAGGGCTGCTTGCCTGGTTCATCAGAGTCTTGAAATCTTCTGGTCCTTCTCCAAGTACTCCGTCTACTCCGTCAACTAACGTCGGAATCAATGACAATAAGCAACACAACAAGGCAAAAAATAAAAGTGCTGTAAAAATATTAATTTTACTTTTCTAGGACATCCCTGATTATATGAAAAATAACTAGATTGGTTTCATTGGAATTGGATCAGTGGATATCTCTGAACATTTCAATATGATGGAATCAAGGGGTTTATGGATTTGCAAGAAGTGTACAGAAATATATTTTTGAAAAATGAGCAAAGGCACCCATTTAACGAATCATGATTTTAGAAGCACCTAGGAGTTGGTCTCAATGGATTTGGAATTTAAATGATTTTCCTATGAATTTGCAAAGTTGGCTATACATGAAGAAATAGACCACAATTTGAGGTTGTACAGAAACTATTAGTAAAAATGTTCAAAAGTTAAGTTTTGAATTTATAAACATCTAGGAATTTGAATCATGGAACTTGGATCAAAAATGGGCTCTCTGTGAGTTTCTAAAGTTCACTACAAAAATGGAAAAACAAGATTTTGATGAATATTTGTGAAGAAAAAGTCTCTGAAAAAATGTGCATGTTGCATCAACAGGTAGATCATGATTTATAGAGTCACTAGAAATTTGAATCATCAAATTTGGACTTAATATGAATATTCTATGGATTTTACCAGTCCACAGAAAAAGAAAAAGAAAAAGAATTTACCTAAATGGGCTGGATCTAGGGAGGCAGCAGCGTGCACTGGGCGAGACTTATCGGGGCAGCACACTGGGCCTGGCCCAGCCTCTCGCGCGTGCCCGCTGGGCGTCGAAAGCGGCTTCGCGGGGGTACGCCTTCATGCAGGGGAGGCGGATCCCGCCGAAGCCGTTTCCACTTAAACGTATGGGGCCCGCCCACCGGGTCACCGACGAGCGGGGCCCGGTGCTCAGGCCGTCTCCTACCTCCCGCTCGAACAGAGCAAAGGCAGGGGAGGCGAGGCCAAGCGGGCGCCGGCGCTCTCCCGGGCGGCACGGGCCACCTCCAGCGGCGCCCGACACACCGGCGGACTCAGCATGCCGCGGAGCACCCGTCCATGTGTTACACGCCCATGGGGGAGCTCGGGAAGAGGAGGGCTTCGGGTGCGGCGGACCGAGGCTGACGGCGGGGTTTGGCAAGGCGAGGAAGGCACGAGGAGGAGGGGATGGAGTGCGGGGTGAGTCGGTGGTGGGGGGGGGGGCACTGGAGTGGATAGGGAGAGAGGAGAGGCTCGGGATAGCCCGAACTTAGGCGGAGTCCGGCGGTTCGGCTCCGGCCATGGGGAGCGACAGAGGGCTCGGAGAGAGGGTTGGCTGGGTCTGGGTGACGTACGGGAGGGAGAGATGGCGAAAGGGCTCCAGAGATAGGCCTCGGGCGTCCTTATATAGCGAGGCCATGGCTCACCGTGGACGTGGCCTATGGGCACCCGCGGAAATGGCCACAGTGGCCACGGGAGGAGGCTCGGGGCTGTCTACGGCGTTCGTGGGAGTCGAGTAGGGCGCCAGGAAGGAAGAGATGGAGCGGGGCGAGCTCTGGGTGGAGCCACTAGCTCGCACGCGCATTGGCGGGCTCGGGCAGCTCTGGGCACATGCGCGGGAGGTGAGGGAGAGGGGAAGAGGAGGGGGCCTGCACGGCTGTCATGTTGCGGATGTCGAGGGCCTCGACTGGCGCGAGGGGGAGGCTCGAGGTGGACGGGAGAAGCGGCGTCAACGGTCACCTGCTCTGCCTCACGCTCCAGAGCGCGTCTTTTGCCGGCACCCGTGGCTTTTTGCGCACACTCGTGCGCCCACTTGTGTCTGGCGTCTGCAGGGGGAATAAACAAGAGGGGTGGAGGCTTTGGATGCTCTGGAACTTGCCAGGAGTGAGAGAGAGATGAGAAAGGGAGGAAAAAGTGGCTGTCCAGAGAAGAAAAATGGATCCCTACCCCCCTTCATCATTGCCTGTCGGGGAGGGAAGCACACCAGAGGTAGAGGGGGACTAGGAGGGGCTGTGGTAAAATGGAGAACTCTTGGAGATTAGCGGAAGGGGTTAAAACATGAATTTTGAGATTCTGCCAGAAGGTGTTTGATGTTGGTTTGGGCAAGAAGATGATTTCCATTTGTCATGAGGCTCCATGGGGTGAAATGGTACATATAATTAGGGCCTTCCACCCATTTTGAGCTCATTTGGGCAAAGTTGCCAATGCAACTTTTGTAAACCCAAGAAATCGGCAGAAAAGAACTTGTGTAGATCTAGTTGATCAAATCACTTCTCCTTGATGCACCACTTGGTGTGGTGGCCTCATTTGGTCATGTGATCATGCTCACAAAAAGTTGGAATCAAGGAGAGAAAGTTGGTATGTAGAGTTGTTCAAATTTGGTTCTGGACAGGAAGGGTTTTGGGGCACTTTGATCAAGTTAACTTGTTCTCCAACTTGTGCCACTTGGTCTAGATGAATAATTAGAACATTTGAGCATGTTCACAAGGTTTGAGAACATTTGGAAATGTTTGGCAATGTAAAGTTGTTCAAACTTCAAAATGGACAAAAATGGTTTTGATGGGATTTGATGATGTTATATTGTTCTCCAAGACATGAGACTTGGCAAGATCACCAAATGGGGCATCCTATAGAAATATTTCAAATCCTTGAATTTGGCAGAAATGGTTTTGGGAGGTTTTGTCCAATATTTTGAACATGACCATGTGCTGAAACTCTTATATATGGACAATATATGTCCACTGAGTTTCCCTAAATTTTCACAAATATTTTTAAAGCATTAAAATAATCTTAACCTATTAAAGACCATTTCTGGCCTAAAGAAAAAGCCTTTAAATAAAATAGGAAAATTACTTTTAAAATTATATTTTTGTGATTTATGGGAGTCCTATATCTAATAGGTTTCAAATATACTCTTTGAAATATTTTTCATACCCCAAATCAAGTACTTGTAGTGCAAACTCAATCCGGGGTTTTTTTGGAAAACTAAATTTAGAAAAATACTTTTTGGCCAAATTATTTTTATAAGAAAATTCTATACTGTACTATACACATGGCATGATCATTGGGCAGAAGTTTTGGATCAAGGAGAAAGAGTATAAGAGTTGGAGGATTTTTTAGATATTTAGAGCACTTGTAAACAACAGACAAAATACAATCAAGCCAAAGTCCAAAACACACAGAAGTTTTTGTCAAACCACATTTTATCATGATTTATCACCTTAAGTGTTGTGCCAAGAAAATCAGGGTGTGACAGACCTACCCCCTTACAAGAATCTCGTCCCCGAGATTCCCAAACTAGGCGCGGAAAGGAGTATGGAAACTTGGATCTGGGGTAGTCTTCACGTCCTCATACAGCTTCTTCTTCCGTGTGGTGCTCCATTGAACCTTGAAGTACTTGATGATGTGGCTTCATGTATGACGTTCTGCTTGATCCAGGTTGCTAAGGGGTTTCTCACGTAGGTCATATTAGGCTGGGGGTCGATGGCTCGGTGATCGATGTCCTTGTAGAGACCGGGCTAGTTAAGAAGTTGGAAACGTTTTCGGAGTGGTGTCGTGCGAAAGAAAAAAAAACGTTGTGCACAGTGGGTAACTCAGGTGGTAACTCCAGCTGGTATCTGTCTTCTCTTCGTCTCGTAGCGATCTCGGAGGGGGTTGTTAAACCTTAATGTGATCTCGAAGAGGCCGATAAATCTTGGTGTGAGCTTCCTTGTCATGGAAATGCTTGGTGCCTTTGAGAGGTGTGGTTTGCAGATACACCTGGTTTTTGATGAGGAAGTTCACTTCTTGATGATGGTGGTTGATATAGTTCTTCCTCCTTGACATGGCAGTCTTCAGGTGTTCCTTGACTAGCTGAACGATTCTTCTTCCGTCTTCGGGTAGACAAGTATGTCACCAGATAACGATGACAACCATCTTGTTCGAGTACTCCGTGAAGAGTCGCCCACGTGGTACATAGGGTATAGGTTGGGGTATCGGTGGTGGTGACGGTTGAGTATTGGCCAAGGTCTTCCCGACCTAGAGTCAAGCCCCAAGGTCATGATCCGACCATGATGTGGCCTGTAAGGCATAAGGGTTTCAAGGATTCTACTGTGAGAGTGAATGTTTATCATACCATCCTTGAGTACAGTTCCTGAGATGCCAATTGTTCTACCCAGTCCTCCAAAGAGATCACCTTATACCATGAAAAGTACCAACTCGTGTAGGTCAGCTCCAATCATTACTCAAGCTATTATTATCCTGATGACTCTCGGAAGGAGGTCTAACAAAATCATATATGTCTACAATCCCCAAACTCATATGTATGTCTACCCCTAAAAATCCATGTGTAGAATATACAAGCTGCTAAGCTTGAACCTGACATCCCAAGTGCTCAACCTATTCTTCCAAGGTCTAAGATAAAGCATCTCTATCCTAAGGAAACACGTCGTAAGCCACTCCAAGATCTTGTTTCCTTTCTATGAACCAACTCCAACAATTAATCCAATCTGCTAGTCCAAGATTATTGTCCACTGAGAAACATGGTATCATGATCGAGATCATCAGTCTAAATCCAATTTACTCCGAACCATGTAGACATACTTAGCATCTATATTCAACTAGAATCACCTACTTAAATCCAAATCTCATGTCCAACGAGAATTTCTTCACTTTTCCCCAAGTCATTATCGTAATATCAACTATCTCCTATCCATATCCACTGGCTAAGTCAAATCCTTATACATCCGAGAATTTTTGTTTGCAATCATAATTCTCCTACTAAATCCAATTTACTCAGGGGCAATGAAAGTTATGCTACTCTATTAACTGGTCCAACCAAGTTCATTTACCAACATGATAGCCTGATAATCCACCAAATAATTTCAGATGATCCCTCAAAGTCATTGATATAAACTCATCAAGTCATTTGTCCTCTATTCCTATATTCTCAAACTGGTCTTTCCTATGGCATCGTCAATTCTTGTGCTATATTAGGATGACAATGTGCTTGCCCATTACGTCCACTAGTTCCATAATGAACCCAGTGTTGTGCAAGGTTGCTGAGGCTTAACTGGTTTTCTTGCAATTTGTAGGTCAAACACATGGTTAAGGATTCGAGCTGGGGTATATCGTGAAGTCTCGAAGGGTCTAGGGATGGGCTTATAATCTTGAGGAGTAGACATACCGCTACTGGGTTGCACTTGGTCGAGGAGGTTGTAATAAAAGTCTTAAGTGCTAGTTGGTCGCCAAGGTGGAATCCTCGGTGCATCTTGTCTTGCTGGTCTTTGGTTGTTGAGAGAGGTGAGAGGGAAAAGTAAAATAGAGGAGGGGGATGCCTAAAGGGGGTTCTATAGTGCAGGTGCAAACAAACAAGTGCCGAAAGGGCCAAAAACAAACAACAAAATAAGGCAGGTGATATAGTCGTGTACTTGTTACCTAGGGCAAAAAGAGCGACTGATATCAAAACACAAACAAATAAAAACAAGCAAAACACACTCATGGTTCTATTCGAACCATCATACGAAATCGACTGCGCATAGGGGGGTACACAACTCATCCTACCCTAGGGGTTCTCGGATTCTGTAGTCGCGCCTTGTGCCTCGTGCAGTCTTCCGGGTCTTCCTCATGTGTTGCTATGTCTCTTGTAGTTGTTCGATGAAACGATCCCGGTTAAGCTTGAAGAGTCTTCAACAACTCTCGCCTGTGGGAGTGATGGGGTGAAGGTGGCTCCTTGTAGCTGGCATTGACTCGGTCTCCTCTTGTCTTCTTAATAATGACGATCTCTTTTGCCTTCTAAGGCGTCGAGTGTACTAGGTAGGAAATCCTTTATGTAATGACACTAACAAGGCATAGTAGAGGTCCAATCTGCCGGACACACTGCTGCCAGTATCGTCACCGAGAGCGGGGGATGAAGAGAAGCGGTTTCCTGCTCACTATAGTGAGGCGGACCAAATGGCTAGGTTCTCATACACCGGTGGTTGCCGATGCAACAATGATAAGGACAGGGTTGCTCTACTAGCGATGTATATCATGATCTTGCATATCCTATGCCCTGGTCATCATAGGCCAAGGTTGCATAATCCTGGGGCAATTTCAAAGATGTCACCATCCTCTGGGTCTTCATGTCCTCATTCCTTGAGGGCGTACCTTCTATTGGCAATGTCTTGCTGTGGTGTTGCCGATCTTTTGTTCAGAAGAGGTGGGTGAGTGTCTGGCAAGGCGTCTTCCTTCTAGATTATCCAAGTGGATTACAAGGAATCCCGTGGTCAGGGGCATAAAGATTCTAGCGACCAGAAGTTTTGAAGGGGAAGAGATTAATAGGGAAAGTATTTGTTAGCTTTTGAAAAACTAAGAATGGGAAGAAAACTATAGATAGTTTTGAAAACTAGTATTAGTTTTGGAATTATTTTTTACCCTAACTAACGACCATGCTAACTAAGGCTTCCTAGAGTCAGGATGGCTCTGATACCAGCTCTGTGGGGTCCCCGACTCATAAGTCGTGATCACCGATTGCACGTGTACAGTGATCCCAGAGATCAATGCTCACTGAACACACAAAAGCTCAATAACAAGAGTCTGACATCCATACATACTGTTTTACATAAATTATGACCATTATGGTCAAGTCTTGAGTATATCATCGCAGCGGAAATCTTCGGCGATAACTTGGACCCATGCCATCTGCCTTAACCCTATAGGCATTCTGACTTGGAAGCGTCCTAGCTCGCATGTTGTCACCGGAGTATCCTTCATCATTTCCTGTTCTTTCATGCATGGCCAATAAAATAACAAGTGGCAAGCCAATGAGTACTTCGAATGTACTCGCAAGCAACCCATGTTTTGGCTCAAGATACAACAATGCATGACATAGGTAAATTTTTGCAGAAATCTAGTTTTGAGTGCAATGACATGTTCAACAACTTGCATAGCATGCATCAAGAGGATTCAAGTAACCCTAAGGACAAGTTACAGGTATCAACATAAATGGAGTGGGCACCAACCCAACTCAATCATGTCAAGTCCTTGGACTTGACCCAAGTAGTTCTTTCCACTCATCCATACATACTCACCAGGTTTCGTAAACATATGGACGTAGCCCAAGAGCGGTTACCCAACTATCCTTGACCATGGACACGGCTATTCGAATAGTTTTACACTCTGCAGAGGTTGCACACTTTACCCACAAGATCCGGGGAACCTTCGTGTCATCCACGACCCGCGATACCTCAAGTACCCTGGGTAAGCACCCGATCACTATCTTTCCCTAGACGACACTAACAAAGAGTCCACTCGTTGTTCCGTATCCTCACGATGTACATCATACGAGACTCACTCGAGATTGTAACATCCGCGAGGGGACACAATGGTGTATCCGGTGCCCTGTGAAAACAGTCATGGCCGCCCTACCTGGCACGACCCCGTCCCGAGAGAGAGCACCACCTCTCCCCCGTCACTAGTAATGCGGGCTCCAAGCTAGTATCGGCCTAGGTAATCAAAAATGCCCTTTCCCATATAAGGGTAGGGTGGTTGCGCATGTAAGGTTGGAATAACAGTCGCAACTTAAACCAATCCGTTTTTGAAACCACACTCACATATCCTTCTCCGGTACACCACTTCTTTGTCAAGTGGTTACCTAGCTCGACATCTCCCTCGGGCATTAGTGGCACCCGACGGGGTTTTCAAAAGGTCTTTGGGAACATACTTGCCCCCATCACCATGCATATTCCCATCCCATTTGCATAGCATCTACTTTAGCATCCTATCAACTCCCACCCACAAAACCCTCATAGGAAGGTAGGTTCATGCGAAATGCAAGTGTCAACAAGGAAGCAACAAAGGCAACCCACCGAAGAGGTTACCATTTCATCACGATTCCGATGCAACAATAATATGGTGCTATATGACATGCATAAAAGGGTTTCCTAGACATGGTCAAAGGGCTGCTTTCCTGGTTCATCAGAGTCTTGAAATCTTCTGGTCCTTCTCCAAGTACTCCGTCTACTCTGTCAACTAACATCGGAAACAATCACAATAAGCAACACAACAAGGCAAAAAATAAAAGTGCTCTAAAAATATTAATTTGACTTTTCTAGGACATCTCTGATTATATGAAAAATAACTGGAGTGGTTTCATTGGAACTGGATCAGTGGATATCTCTGAACATTTCAATATGATGGAATCAAGGGGTTTATGGATTTGCAAGAAGTGTACAGAAATATATTTTTGAAAAATGAGCAAAGGCACCCATTTAACAAATCATGATTTTAGAAGCACCTAGGAGTTGGTCTCACTTGATTTGGAGTTCAAATGATTTTCCTATGAATTTGCAAAGTTGGCTATACATGAAGAAATAGACCATTATTTGAGGTTGTACGGAAACTATTAGTAAAAATGTTCAAAAATTAAGTTTTGAATTTATAAACATCTAGGAATTTGAATCATGGAATTTGGATAAAAAATGGGCTCTCTGTGAGTTTCTAAAGTTCACTACAGAAATGGAAAAACAAGATTTTGATGAATGTTTGTGAAGAAAAAGTCTCTGGAAAAATGTGCATGTTGCATCAACAGGTAGATCATGACTTATAGAGTCACTAGAAATTTGAATCATCAAATTTGGACTTAATATGAATATTCTATGGATTTTACCAGTCCACAGAAAAAGAAAAAGAAAAGGAATTTACCTAAATGGGCTAGATCTAGGGAGGCAGCAGCGTGCACTGGGCGAGATTTAGCGGGGCAGCGCACTGGGCCTGGCCCAGCCTCTCGCGCGCGCCCGCTGGGAGGCCACGTCGAAAGCGGCTTCGCGGGGGTGCGCCTTCGCGCAGGGGAGGCGGATCCCGCCGAAGCCGTTTCTACTTAAACGGACGGGGCCCGCCCACCGGGTCGCCGACGAGCGGGGCTCGGTGCTCAGGCCGTCTCCTACCTCCCGCTCGAACAGAGCAGAGGCAGGGGAGGCGAGGCCGAGCGGGCGCCGATGCTTTCCCGGGCGGCACGGGCCACCTCTGGTGGTGCCCGGCACACCGGCGGACTCAGCGCGCCGCGGCGCACCCGTCCATGTGTTACACGCCCAAAGGGGAGCCCGGGAAGAGGAGGGCTTCGGGTGCGGCGGACTGGGGCTGACGGCGGGGTTCGGCAAGGCGAGGAAGGCACGAGGAGGAGGGGATGGAGTGCGGGGCGAGTCGGTGGTGGTGGGGGGGCACTGGAGTGGCTAGGGAGAGAGGAGAGGCTTGGGATAGCCCGAACTTAGGCGGAGTCCAGTGGTTCGGCTCGGGCCATGGGGAGCGACGGAGGGCTCGGAGTGAGGGTTGGCTGGGTCTGGGTGACGTACGGGAGGGAGAGATGGTGAAAGGGCTCTAGAGATAGGCCTCGGGCGGCCTTATATAGCAAGGCCGTGGCTCACCGTGGACGTGGCCTACGGGCACCCGCGGAAATGGCCGCAGTGGCCACGGGAGGAGGCTCGGGGCTGTCTACGGCGTTAGTGGGAGTCAATTAGGGCGCCAGGAAGGAAGAGAGGGAGCGGGGCGAGCTCCGGGTGGAGCCACGAGCTCGCACGCGCATTGGTGGGCTCGGGCGGCTCTGGGCACGCGTGCGGGAGGTGAGAGAGAGGCGAAGAGGACGGGGCCTGCACGGCTGTCGTGTTGCGGACGTCGAGGGCCTCGACTGGCGCGAGGGGGAGGCTCGAGGTGGACGGGGGAAGCAGCATAAACGGTCGCCTGCTCTACCTCACGCTCCAGAGCACGTCTTTTGCCGGCACCCATGGCTTTTTGCACGCACTCGCACGCCCACTTGTGTCTGGCGTCTGCAGGGGGAATAAACAAGAGGGGTGGAGGCTTTGGATGCTCTGGAACTTGCCAGGAGTGAGAGAGAGATGGCAAAGGGAGGAAAAAGTGGCTGTCCAGAGAAGAAAAATGGATCCCTGCCCCCCTTCATCATTGCCTCTCGGGCAAGGAAGCACACCAGAGGTAGAGGGGGACTAGGAGGGGCTGTGGTAAAAGGGAGAACTCTTGGAGATTAGTGGAAGGGGTTAAAACATGAATTTTGAGATTCTGCTAGAAGGTGTTTGATGTTGGTTTGGGCAAGAAGATGATTTCCTTTTATCATGAGGCTCCACAGGGTGAAATGACACATATAATTAGGGCCTTCCACCCATTTTGAGCTCATTTGGGCAAAGTTGCCACTTCAACTTTTGTAAACCCTAGAAATTGGCAGAAATGAACTTGTGTAGATCTAGTTGATCAAATCGCTTCTCCTTGATGCACCACTTGGTGTGGTGGCCTCATTTGGTCATGTGATCATGCTCACAGAAGTTGGAATCAAGGAGAGAAAGTTGGTAATGTAGAGTTGTTCAAATTTGGTTCTGGACAGGAAGGGTTTTGGGGCACATTGATCAAGTTAACTTGTTCTCCAACTTGTGCCACTTGGTCTAGATGAATAATTAGAACATTTGAGCATGTTTGGCAATGTAAAGTTGTTCAAACTTCAAAATGGACAAAAATGGTTTTGAGGGGATTTGATGATGTTATATTGTTCTCCAAGACATGCGACTTGGCAAGATCACCAAATGGGGCATCTGTGACATGATTGATTTTTCTTGGATTTTTATAAAAATATTTCCTATAGAAATATTTCAAATCCTTGAATTTGGCAGAAATGGTTTTGGGAGGTTTTGTCCAATATTTTGAACATGACCATGTGCTGAAACTCTTATACATGAACAATATATGTCCACTGAGTTTCCCTAAATTTTCACAAATATTTTTAAAGCATTAAAATAATCTTAACCTTTTGAAGACCATTTCTGGCCTAAAGAAAAAGCCTTTAAATAAAATAGGAAAATTACTTTTAAAATTATATTTTTGTGATTTATGGGAGTCCTATATCTAATAGGTTTCAAATATACTCTTTGAAATATTTTTCATACCCCAAATCAAGTACTTGTAGTGCAAACTCAATCCAGTGGTTTTTGGAAAACTAAATTTAGAAAAATACTTTTTGGCCAAATTATTTTTATAAGAAAATTCTGTACTGTACTATACACATGGCATGATCATTGGGCAGAAGTTTTGGATCAAGGAGAAAGAGTATAAGAGTTGGAGGATTTATTAGATTTTTAGAGCACTTGTAAACAACAAACAAAATACAATCAAGGCAAAGTCCAAAACACACAAAAGTTTTTGTCAAACCACATTTTATCATGATTTATCACCTTAAGTGTTGTGCCAAGAAAATCAGGGTGTGACACCTACCAACAAAATTCACATCCATAGATTCATTATTATTCTCAATCAAGGAAGACAAAGGCATATCATTGGGATCAAGAGGAGTATTTTTAGTAGCAAACATCTTCATAAGTTCATCCATCTTTCCACTCAAAACATTGATTTCTTCTATATTATGCACTTTTTTACTCGAAGATCTTTCGGTGTGCCATTGAGAATAATTAGCCATAATATTATCAAGCAATTTTGTAGCATCTCCTAACGTAATTTCCGTAAACGTGCCTCCTGTGGCCGAATCTAAGAGATTTGTAGAAGCAAAGTTCAAACCGGCATAAAAATTTTGTATGATCATCCATAAATTTAAACCATGAGTGGGGCAATTACGAAGCATAAATTTCATTCTTTCCCAAGATTGGGCAACATGCTCATGATCAAGTTGTTTAAAATTCATAATATCGTTCCTAAGAGTGATGATCTTAGTGGGAGGAAAATTCATAATATCTTTGCACTTGTTCCAAGAATCAATACTATTTTTAGGCAAAGACGAAAACCAAAGTTTAGCACGATCTCTAAGTGAAAACTGAAATAACTTCAATTTGACAATATCATTATCCGTATCTTTCTTCTTTTGCATATCACACAAATCAACAAAATTGTTTAGATGAGTAGAGACATCTTCACTAGGAAGGCCGGCAAATTGATCTTCATAACAAGATTAAGCAAAGCGGTATTGATTTCACAAGACTCAACATCATTAAGAGGAGCAACCGGAGTGCTAAGGAAATCATTATTATTGGTATTCGAGGAGTCACACAACTTGGTATTATCTTGTGCCATGGCAACAAGTAATCCAACACACAAGCAAACAGAAAAACCGCAAGCGAAAAAAAAGAGAAGAGGAGATTGGGAAAGAGAGGGCGAATAAAACAGCAAGGGTGAAGTGGGGGAGAGGAAAACGAGAGGCAAATGGCAAATAATGTAAATGCGTGGGAGATGGGTTTGTGATGGGTACTTGGTATGTCTTGACTTGAGCGAAGACCTCCCCGGCAACGGCGCCAGAAATCCTTCTTGCTACGTCTTGAGCTTGCGTTGGTTTTCCTCGAAGAGGAGAGGGTGATGCAGCAAAGTGTAGCGTAAGTATTTCTCTCAGTTTTGAGAACCAAGGTATCAATCCAGTAGGAGGCTCCTCAAAAGTCCCACGCACCTACACAAACAAACTGAGAACTCGCAACCAACGCAATAAAGGGGTTGTCAATCCCTTCACGGCCACTTGCGAAAGTGAGATCTAATAAAGATAGTATGATAAGATAAATATATTTTTGGTATTTTATAATATAGATGAGAAAAGTAAAGATGCCAATAAAGTAGATGGAAAGAAAATATGATAAGAGATAGACCCGGGGGCCATAGGTTTCACTAGAGGCTTCTCTCAAGATAGCATAAGTATTACGGTGGGTGAACAAATTACTGTCGAGCAATTGATAGAAAAGCGCATAGTTATGAGATTATCTAGGCATGATCATGTATATAGGCATCACGTCCATAACATGTAGACCGACTCCTGCCTGCATCTACTACTATTACTCCACACATCGACCGCTATCCAGCATGCATCTAGAGTATTAAGTTCATAAGAACGGAGTAACACATGAAGCAAGATGACATGATGTAGAGGGATAAACACATGCAATATGATATAAAACCCATATTGTTATCCTCGATGGCAACAATACAATACGTATCTTGCAACCCTTTCCATCACTGGGTAAGAACACCGCAAGATTGAACCCAAAGCTAAGCACTTCTCCCATGGCAAGAAAGACCAATCTAGTAGGCCAAACCAAACTGATAATTCGAAGAGACTTGCAAAGATAACTCAATCATACATAAAAGAATTCAGAGTAGATTCAAATATTATTCATAGATAAACTTGATCATAAACCCACAATTCATTAGATCTCGACAAACACACCGCAAAAATAGTTTACATCGAATAAATCTCCATAAGAGAGGGGGAGAATATTGTATTCAGATCCAAAAAGAGAGAAGAAGCCATCTATCTAATGACTATGGACCCGTAGGTCTGTGGTAAACTAATCACAACTCATCGGAGGGTCAAGGATGTTGATGTAGAGGCCCTCCGTGGTTGCTTCCCCCTCCGGCAGATTGCCGGCAAGGGCTCCAAGATGGGATCTCGCGGATACAAAAGGTTACGGCGGTGGAAATTGTGTTTCGTGGTGCTCCTGGCTGTTTTCGGGGTACGTAGGTATATATAGGAGGAAGAAGTACATCGGTGGCCGCCCGAGGGGCCCACGAGACAGGGGGTCGCGCCCTACAGGGGGCACCCTCCTATCTTGTGGGCCCCTCGGAGGCTGCTTGACTTGCACTCCAAGCTCTCCGGATCAGATTTATTCCAAAAATAACGCTCCCTAAGGTTTCATTCCGTTTGGACTCCGTTTGATATTCCTTTTCTTCGAAATACTTAAATAGGCAAGAAAACAACAATATGGGCTGGGCCTCCGGTTAGTAGGTTAGTACCAAAAATGATATAAATGTGTAAAATAAAGCCCCTAAACATCCAAAAGGGGCAATATAATAGCATGGAACAATCAAAAATTATAGATACGTTGGAGACGTATCAATAGGCGACCATGACTGTTTTCACAGGGCATAGGACACACCTTTGGTCCCTTCGTGTATGCGTGATAATGTGAAAAGGGCAGCGTCCCATGATCTTTTGCTTATACACGAGGGCCTAGTATCAACGAGTGGACCCTATGTTAGTGTCGTCTAGGGAAAGGTAATGATCGGGTGCTTCCCCTGAGTACTTGAGGTACTGCGGGATCGTGGATGACATGAAAGCTTCCTGGATCTTGTGGGTAAAGTGTGCAACCTCTGCAGACTGTCAAACTATTCGAATAGCCGTGTCCATGGTCATGGATAGTTGGGAGGTGCTACTTAAACTATGTCTAGAAATTTTACAATCTCGGTGCATGTGTGTGTGGAAAGGAACTATTTGTGTCAAGGTGGTGAATTGACATGTTGAATGGCGTGGCATTGATTCAAACTCTATTTATGTTGATATCTATAACCTGTTCTCAAGGTTACCCAAGTTCATTGGTGCATCTCTCACATGTTGATAGGACATCCCAACTAGCTTGAAGCTAGGTTGCTTACTTGTTGTACAATTGCATTGTTACTTTGAACCAAATCATGAGTTGCTTGCGAGTACATTCAAAGTACTCATTGGCTTGCCACTGGTTATTTAATTGACCAGGCATGGAAAAACAGGAGTTCAAGGAAGAGTTCTTTGGTGACGAACACGCGAAAAAGGACACTTCCCAGTCAGAATGCCTGTATGATTAAGGCGGATGGCGTGGGTTCTACTTAGCGACGAAGATTTCCGCTGCTTGTGTTTCATTTGATGTTCAACCCTTAGGGCTTTATGAATGTAAGACTCGACCATAATGGTCATGATTTTTGTAAGATGGGATGTATGGATGTAAGACTCTTGTTATTCAGCTTCTGTGTGTTCAGTGAGCATTGATCTCTGGGATCACTGTACACGTGCATTCGGTGATCTCGACTTATGAGTAGGGGTCCGCACAAAGCTGGTATCAGAGCCATCCTGACTGTAGGAAGCTTTAATTAGCATGGACGTTAGTTAGAGTGAGACTATCTACAAAATTACCTATATACCTATATTTCTAAAAATATCCCAAACATAGGTCACATTTCCTCTATTGACCCTTCCCCTTCCACTTTTGTAGATGGCCGTCGTACCCGAGGACTTCCTGACCACCAGATTTCCCGTGCTTCTAGAGGACAGCCTCAAGAAGTGCCAGTTCACTCGAGCTCCCACCTTCTCCAACCACGAGCATTGGATCAACAACACTGATAAGGAGTATCACGTGGAGGTAGTCGTGAGGGCGAACGAGTCCCCGACGAGCTGATTCTTTGAGGGACCCCAGATGGCGACCCTACTTCTCGTCGTTGAGACTGCTGCCCTCGAGGCATTGACTCGCCTTCGGGATCTTCTGTCAGAGATGGCAAGTGAGCCAGCCACTCGTTACCTGCCTTATCATAAGAAGGGTGATGACGAGAGCAGCGCACCAGCTCCATCGATGGACGAAGGACTTCCCCTCCATTTCCAGACCTACTTCAGCTTGTGTGCTGACAACCTGGTACAACACCTGTCCTCGGAGTCAATGGAGCTTCGGAAGGAACTCCACGAGACCAAGTAACTCCTCCGCCTAGCTCAGACAAAGGCGGACAGGATCAAGAAGGATGGTGCACCCTCTAGATAGCCTGTTGTTGCCTATCAAGGGGGGCGACCCCCACAGGTTACGCATGCCAAGGGATCATCTCAGCCATGCCATATGACGGCAAAGGAATATCGCGACTTGTTCATGGTGCCCCCGATGAAGCAACACCGTGTTCAGCTCCTACATCCCCCACTCCCTCAAGTGACGAAGAAATGGAGACAGATGAAGATGAGGAGGAAGACCCAGAGGAGCCGGAATACGCAACCGAGCATTCCACCACTTAGACAGTGTTGAGGACTAGGATAGGCCAGTCTGTACCCCTTAAGGTAGGATAGGTCATGTACCCCTTATGCAAAGTTGAGTCCATGTAATGATTCAAATGAAACCATGTTGTCTTGTGTTTGCTTTCGTCTTGTTTTGATGAAATTCATACTTTCCCTTTCGGGAACTTGTAAACGGCTATATCACCCATTTTGTTTTAATGCATGAGTTTGGCTCTTCTGGCATTGGCTTAACTTAAAATTGTGTCACACCCACCCCTTACTAGGCATCCCATCTATATTGCTTTCCCTAATTTTTCTGAATCATGAGACCATGACCGCTCCAACAGGATGCGTGTTGTAATACGTACTGGTACCTCTACCCAGCAATAAGAAGCCGGAGGTTCTTCTGAAGTAGGAGCCAACCAGGACCAAGCCCGAGGATAGACTCCACCACCGCCACCACCTCCAAACATGGGCATGGCTCAGCTTCTCCAAGACTTCTGGGAGGAACGCCAAGCCAACACTGCAGCCCTCCAGATGATTGCTCAAGCTGTCACCAACAACCGGCAGCAGGCGGGGAATGGCAATGGACGTTCTTCGTTGGCAGAGTTCAAGAAGCATGCACCACACACCTTCATCGAGACTGCTGAACCCCTAGATGCAGACGACTGGGTCCGCACCATTGAGGATCTGTTGGAACTAGTCAGCTGAAGTGAAGACCGTGAGAGGGTGGCATATGCTTCCCACTGTCTCGGAGGAACTGCCAGAGCTTGGTGGGATGGATTCAAGGTCATGCATGCGAGGCAAATAATCACTTGGAATGACTTCAAGGCAGAATTCCGCAAGGCCCACATTCCTTCTGGAATTATGGCCATCAGGAAGTGTGAGTTCCGGGCCCTGAAGCAGGGGAGTAGCACTGTCAAGGAGTACATGCAGAAGTTCAGTGTTCTGTCAAGGTATGCTCCTGAAGATGTCAGCACTGATGCTGCCAAAAGAGAGCACTTCACGGAAGGCCTCAATCAGACCATGCAGTACTCACTTGTTGTGTGTGACTGCCCAACCTTTCCTTACCTCGTGAACAAGGCACTCATGCTTGAGGACAAGCGACGTTCTTTGGATGATACCCGTAAGTGCAAGACGATCAGCAAGGGTAGCTCCAGCAACCAGAAGCCTCGCCAGTGGCAGCCAGCCCCAGTCAGGCCAACCTATCAGCAGCCAAGAGCTCCTGCGCCCTGCACCATCTATCCGCCTAAGGAGTACTCCAACCCCAGGCCAGCTTACAACAGCCCAAATAACCTTGGTGGCAACAAGACCAAAAACCCAAACCAAGTCACTTGCTTTGGATGTGGTCAGTCAGGACACATCTCAAGGGTGTGCCCTAACAAGAAGCCCGATGCTCCGTGCCCTAATGCGCAGAACCCAGGACAAGGTCGTGGAATGCCCCCAAGGAACAAAGCTCCCCGCAACCCACCCAACAATGGCAAAGGGCGTGTGAACCACGTCACTTCAGAAGAAGCTTAGGAAGACCCGGACGTCGTGCTGGGTACGTTCCTTGTCATCTCAGCACCTGCAACTGTCTTGTTTGATTCTGGAGCCACACATTCATTTGGCACCCAAAAGTTTGCATTAAAGAGTGGCATTACCCCTACACCTCTGAATAACCCTATGGTGGTACAAACCCCCGGAGCAGAAATGAGAGCCAAGATAGGAGGTAAAGGAGTCGGGATTGTCATTAATTGGGTAGAATTCCTAGCAGACCTTATCATCCTAATATCACAAGGCTTGGACGTGATCTTGGGAATGGATTGGCTCAGCAAGCACCAAGGCTTGTTAGATTGTTCCAAATGAACTGTCACAGTGACCAATGACCAAGGAGTTGAAGTTAAGTTTGCTGCCAACTCCTCTCCTGCTCAAGTCACCCAAGTCAACTGTCTGACTGAAGTTGGATTGGAGCAGGTACCAGTAGTATTCGAATGCCCCGATGTCTTTCCTGATGAGCTACTGGGAATGCTTCCTGACCGAGACATTGAGTTCATCATCGAGCTCATGCCTGGAGCGGGACCCATCTATAAGAAGCCTTATAGAATGGGATCGGAAGAGTTAGCAGAGCTGTAGAAGAAACTGGAAGAGCAGTTGAGGAAGGGATTTATCCGCCCTAGTTCCTCCCCTTGGGGATCACCTGTTCTGTTTGTGGCAAAGAAGGACGGTACCATCCGCTTGTGCATTGACTATCACTCCCTCAATGAAGTTACAATCAAGAACAAGTACTCGCTTCCCAAGATTGAAGACGGAAGAAGAGCACGAGCAACACTTGAGGATGGTCCTAGACAAGGTTCGAGAGCACCAACTATATGCCAAGTTCAGCAAGTGCGAATTTTGGCTGCATGAGGTTGGATTCTTGGGTCATGTACTGAATGCCGAAGGGTTGTCAGTGGATCCCACCAAGATCCAAGCTGTGACTGAATGGCAAATCCCGAGCAATGTGAAGGAAGTCAAAAGCTTCCTCGGACTCGCAGGATATTACCACAAGTTCATTGAAGGATTCTCAAGCATTGCCCGACCTATGACCCAGCTCTTGAAGAAGGACAAGAAGTTTGAATGGACACCAAAGTGTGAAGAGAGCTTCCAGGAGCTGAAGAAGAGATTAACCACCGCCCCAGCTTTGGCCACACCTGATATTCACAAGGAATTTCTGATATATTGTGATGCATCAAGAACCGGACTCGGTGGTGTCCTGATGCAAGAAGGCAGAGTCGTAGCCTACCTATCCAGAAAGCTACATCCTCATGAAGAGAACTATGCTACTCATGATCTCGAGTTGGCAGTTGTAGTTCATGCCTTAAAGACCTGGCGACATTACCTTCTAGGGAAGTGATGTGAGATATACACCGACCACAAGAGTTTTAAGTATATCTTCACTCAAAAGGAATTGAACATGAGGTAAATAAGGTGGCTAGAGTTGATCAAGGGCTATGATCTCAATGTCCAATACCACCCTGGAAAGGCTAATGTGGTAGCAGATGCCTTAAGCAGAAAGGCTTGTTCCTTGAATGTTATGCTTAAGGAAAGCTATGCACCTTATATGAAGAACTTGAAGGCTTCGGATTGGAACTGGTTGCACCAGGATTCTTAGCCAACCTCGAAGTCAAGCCTACCCTAGTGGATGATATTAAGGAAGCTCAGAAGGGACACGACAGTATTGAAGGCATCAAGAGGAAGATCAAGGCGGGCAAAGCCCCAAGTTTCACAGAGGATGAGCAAGGAGTTGTGTGGTTTGGGAATCACATTTGCATGCCCAACATGAGTGAGCTCAAGAATCTGATCTTGCAAGAAGCTCATGACATCCCGTATTCCATCCATCCTGGAGGAACCAAGATGTATCAAGACCTGAAGGAAAGATTCTGGTGGCACGGGATGAAAAGGGAGATTGCCACCTATGTTGCAAAGTGTGATGTATGCCAAAGGGTCAAGGCTAAACATCAGCGACCTGTTGGATTGCTCCAACCACTCAAGGTTCTTGAGTGGAAATGGGATAAAGTCGGGATGGATTTCAATACTGGGTTACCTTGGTCAAATAAGGGTCAGGACTCCATCTGGGTTATAGTCGACCATTTGACCAAAGTGGCCCATTTCATTCCTGTCAAGACTTCCTATGATTGCAACCAACTGGCGACTCTATACATTGACATAATCGTAAGTATTCATGTTGTTCCTAAGGAGATTGTGTCAGATCGAGGAACCCAGTTTACCTCTAGGTTCTGGAAGAAGTTCCAAGAGGCCATGGGAACCAAGTTGTCTTTCATCACTGCTTTCCACCCATAGACCAGAGGCCAAACAGAACGAGTGAATCAGATTCTCGAAGACATGCTCCGAGCCTATGTCCTAGCATATGGAGCTAAGTGGGAAGATTGTCTTCTGTTCACTGAATTCTCCTATAACAATAGTTATCAATCAAATCTCCAGATGGCACCATTTGAAGTGTTATATGGACGCAAGTGTCGCACACCCCTCAATTGGTCAGAGACCGTAGAAGGGCTAGTCTTTGGACTAGATGTTCTCCGCGAGGCAGAAGAACAAGTGCAGCCAGTCAGAGAGCGTCTGAAGACCACCAAGTCAAGACAGAAGAGCTATGCTGACACTCGTCGCTGAAAGGTGAACTTCCTAGTCAGAGACCATGTGTGCCTACGGGTAACCCCCCTTAAGGGAACCAAGCGTGTCCATGTTAAGGGGAAGCTCGCACCAAGATTTATTGGCCCCTTTGAGATCACCGCACGACGAGGAGAAGTGGCTTATCAATTGGAACTACCACCTGAACTATCCGATGTGCACAACGTATTCCATGTGTCACAACTCCAGAGGTGTCTCCAAGTTCCAGACCAGCCCGATCTCTACCTTATATACTTCATCTCCTTGCCCCAAACTTCTGCCCAGTGATCATGCCATGTGTATAGTGCAATCACTACAAAAAAATACACTTCTGTGATGATACGTGTTTGTCACAGAAGGACGCATTTTTTGTCATGCATGTACATCCATGACGATTTTATGACAGAATCAAGATAGTCATACCTGTGCTATCGTAGAAGTGTTCCATGACATTACAAAAATTATCATCATGGAAGTGACCACTTCCATGACGATAAATTGCGCGTCATAGAAGTGCTTTCGTCAAGGGTGACCGACATGCGGCATCCACCATAATGGAACGCCGTTAAGCTATCGGGTCGGGTTTTGGATCCATAACCCGTTAACAGCCCCGGCAATGGGGATTTTCCATGTGTAAAATCATCATTGGCTGGAGGAAATACGTGTCGGCTCATCGCTGGGACAGATGTCATCCACTCATTGGACAGAAGGCGCCTATGATACGTCGACACGTGGCACGGCCCAACAGAGGCCCATTCCTGTGAAAAGGCCGGCCCGTTTGACTTGGACAAAAGGTGGCGGGCTGGCCCATGGAAAGCTTGTTAACGGCCTGTTTGCATATAGCCCATTTATAGCCCGCTAACCCAAGGCCCGTGATGCCCTATCCGAATTATGCCCAGTAGCGTCATCTGGGCCATCCAATATGATTCCAACCTGTTTTCACTTCTGGCCCATGTATGGCCCATGACGTGTTTCGGCCCATATGAGGCCCTATGTAACTCTTGGCCTATTAACGACCCGTGGTGAAACTGGCCCGTAATGAACTGTGTATCACTTAACGGCCCATGGTGAAACTGGCCCGTAATGAACAGTGTATCACTTGATACCCATTAACGGCCCGTTATTCCATTGGGCCGTTTCCAGCCCATGTTATCTTTTGGCCTTCTCAGAGCCCATTTATTCTTGGGCTCATTTCCAGCATTCGTTTACATACGGCCCGTTACTGTCATTTTCTGCTTGTGGGCCAAATTCTGCCCGTGGTTACGGTCGGCCCATTTGTGGTCCGTTAATACGTTGGGCCATTTTCATAGCGTCATCAAATACGGCCTATTAACGATGGCCCGTTATGGTCAGCCCATGAACGGACAATTCCAACTCTAGCCCGTTTACGGCCATAATGCGGTCTGTTTGGCCCATGTTTGGCCAATCGATCATACGGCCCATATAAGACCCATTGATGATACGACCCGTAGAAGGCCCATTGTTTCTACGGCCAGTAGAAGATCTATTGTTTCTACAGCTTGTAGAAGGCCCACTGTTTCTACGGCCCGTAGAAGGCACTATTTCTACGGTCCGTAGGAGGCCCAGTATCACTACAGTAAATATTAGACCATGGTTATTGTGGCCTAGTTTTAAAAAATAGGTTATTGCAGCCACTAGCAAAACCGCGGAAAAAGAACTGCACTGACTACAAGCAAACAAGTAAACAAGACAACAAGGAAATAAATAAGCAAGAAACTTATGCTAGGCTATCACGGCTATTACACATATTACATCCACTAGGCATCAAAGTTTGCCACCAGTGCAAATATATGGAACACAGTAGCATATAAACACCACAACAAAAAAAGTCTAGAACTGAAACCACTTTAGAAGAGTTCAAGAAACAATATCCTGGGTACCCATATTGCTAGCAAGATGCTTAGGAAGCTTATTAACTTTCTCTTGTTTGGCGCTTAAATCCTCCAGCGCGTACTGTTGCACAAGAAAGTACGCATCTGAATTCTGCAGGGACTTCCTCAGTCCTTCGGCTTCTTGCCGCAGCATAGCTGACTGATGCCTTTCAGCTTGTAGCTGAGACTGAAGAAGCCAAAGTGATTCAGGCAGCGAGTTCGAAGAGCTTGTGCCAGTGGTACTGGCCAGTAACTCAAACACTACATCAACGCAGGACTGTGGGGTTTTCTCGCTGTCTACAAGATCATTTTTATAACCTTTCTTGGAGACCAACAGGGTTGTCTCACTATCTTGAACCTTATCTGCATTACTTTCTCTACCATTGCATAGTTGTGACACCCCAAAATTTTGGCCTTGTTTTAATGGAATAAAATTTTGCCAGGATTTAAAACTTTGAATTTTTTTTGAGCTTCATTTTGATTCTGTTTAAATCATTTCCTTCCCTGTTATGATGAGTTTTTCCCAAAGAGAAAACTTTTCAAAAATGTTGTTGGACTTGTTTTAACCTCTCAAGAAAAACTTTCCTTTTATCAGTGTAACTAATTAAATAATTATGTTGCTTGATCTTTATTTTCTTGAAAAGGGTTTTTCTAGGTTAAATGGCCTTAATTGAACTACAACCATTTGATAAATTCACTTAAAATTTCCTCAAAAATTTGGAGATGTCATGTGATGTTTTTGAATCACTTTTATGCTAAAATATATTTCATTCATGAAATATTTTGAGCCTTACACTCAATTTTTCTTCTCTGGTCCAGAGTGCATTTTTGCACTACAACCTATTTAAATATTTTTTTAAAACTTCTACCAAAATTAAGGGAGGTCAGTAGGAGCCTATTATTTCACCTTGTGCAAAAACCTATTTGTGTCCTTTGAAAAATTTGAGTGAATCAACCTCATCTTCATTCTGGACCAACTTGATGGTTTGTACAGCAACCATGTTTTTACTTGCTCTTTAACCCTTGATTATTTCTCCTACTTGTAGTCCCCCATGTTAAACCCTTAAGTCCAGGAGCATGCACCTTTTGGATCATTTTTGGTTCATGAAATAATGTCATTTATTTCCTGTCCAGAATTGGAGTTTTGTAAAACTTGCACTAGCAAGTTTCTTCTTTTGTCCACCTAACATCACCACTCTCTCTTTCATCCACAGAGACACTGATCTGGAGATTTTGGCCACTCCAAGAAATGCCTAAGTGCCCTTGGCATTTTGTCAAACACCTGGTGTGCATGGCCAGTTTTGACATGTTTTTGTCTTTGCATTGTGACCTTGCACCTCAGATCATACTAGCATGTCCACTAGGATTCCAGTTGCTCCTAACCTGGGTCTGTTATTTGCCAGCCTCAACCGCGACCTCTAGCATGCTCTGGCATTTCGTCGAGCACATTCAGTGCGTGCACTGGACGCGCCCAGAGCGCGCGTATTGCAGCCACGCGGCCGAGCCGACACGCTGGCCCCCACGGCTTTGGCCCGCTCTGTAGAACCTCGCCACGCGCTCCCCTTCTCTCCGCTACGTGCTAAGCGGCCCCTCGCCACGCCCGGCAAGCCAAGCGCTAGCCGCCGCCGCCGCTCGACAGCCTCTGGCCATGTCGGTGCCGCCCAAGCCACTCCCACTCGCCACCTGCCCCTGGAGCAGTGCACTCTCGTCCACTAGCTCCTGCCGTCATCCCCAGCCACGCCACGTTGCCCTGCAAGCTACAGCGAGGCGGTTCACCGGAGAGCTTATCCGGCCGCCGCGGAACCGACCTCGACGAGCTATAAAAGGAGGCCCCGAGCCACCCCGTGCACGCAGGAAGCCTTAGAATGTTCCCCTAGTTCTCCCATGGCAGCAAATCGACTCGGGGAAGGTCTTCTTCCCCATCTCCAGCAACGGCAGCCGCCACCACTGCCCCGGCCAATTCGGCACCACCAGGGCCACCCACTCTCCGTTCTCTCCACCAAGAGCTTCCTCATCTTCCCGTGAGCCATCCCCACTACTCAATTTTGATCGGGGCACACCGCGGGAGAAAAATCACTTTGCTCCCGAGGCCACCTCCGCCGAGAAGCTCGCCGCCCGCAGCTCCCTCCGTCCCCACCTACCTGGCGACCACCGGGAGGATCGCCCTGGAGTGGCGGATCCATCCCCGCCCTCTGAGCCCCGCGGGGAGCCGCCGTTCGCCGGCGATGATCGCCATTGCCTCGCCTCCGTTCGGGCAGAAGAAGAGGAGGGAGGGATAGACTGGTCAAACCTGACCAGTGGGCCCCTTGGAGCCACTGTCAGTGACCCTGCGCCTATCCACGTCGGTTAAGTGAAGGCGTATTTTCCCCAGTACGCTTTCCCCACTCCGAAAACGTATTCCCTTCCGAACCGTTTTCTTTTCTGTTTTAATTTAAATAACAGTTTTGACCATAACTTTGACTGGCTATAACTTTTTAAATATAACTCCAAATGAAACGATTCTTTTTCCTACCTTCCTCATATTTGATCTAGTTTATTTTAAGATTTATTTGAAAAAATTTCAAACAACTTCTTGGTTCTGTTTTTGAAATGTGTGTTAATTCAAATATATTTTTTAAATAGGATTTTTGGGAGAAAGAAGAAACTTTCAAAAGTTTTGGAGTGCACCCTGCCTTTCCACACATTGAAGGCAAGCATTCTGAACCCCGGCATAATATTTTGGTGTGATCGTTGATACCTTTATAACACCACCGCATTTCGAAGGAATTGTTATTTCATGTGATACGATCATATGCATGGGTGCATGTTGTTGATTTCCATGCTGTTGGAAATGGACTCACTTGTGATGATAATCACCCTCATGTGCCTTGCATGCATACCGGCAGGAACCCGGCAAAACCTCGGCCTTGGGTAGGCATGAGTTTGTCGCCGGTCTCCGTCGGGACGGTTATGTCTGGTATGGCATGGTGAGGTGATATGAGAGGTGACTCAGTTGGATGAGAATATATTTGTCATGCTAATCATGCAGGGAATACTTGAACCTCCTAAGTCGACCGTAGATCGAGTCTTGTTCCAGTAACCCCCATACTTGTTTCGTACTACCACTCGTCTCTACAGCAAGTAGAGTACGGTTCAGTAAGTTGTCAACCTCTTTCCAGCACACACCGTACAGAGAGGCCATGGTGGAAGATACCGGTTGTAGCTGGTGGGCAGGCCACCTGGTCCGGGGGCATGGGTGTTTCCGGTTGGGACCGAGAGGGGAGGCCACCCTTTAGAGCGCGCGATATAAATTTGATCCCATGCTACGCGAGGTTGTAGCCTCCCCACTTAAAGTTTGCTTAACAGGTGTCGTGGGTGATTCCAGACACGTGTGAGATAAGCTGGTGTGTGCAAGTTAGGTGTGTTTTCAACAGAAAGACCGTAGACGGAATTAGTCCTGCTGGACTAGAGAAATCCGTTACTCGTGGGTAAAGAGTACACCCTCTGCAGAGAATAAACCTATTCGTATAGCCGTGTCCATGGTTAAGGATTACAGTCTGGGATGGGTCTACTGTCGGTCTTAGCGTCGGTCTTCGGAGGAGAAACTGTTAATCCAGAAATGGAATTACTACTTGTGACTTGTGATAACTATGATTATTATTATTGTTGACTAACCCATGATATTATTGTTATTATCATGTATCTCTGGGATGGTTCTAACTCCGGGATATTCACTATGATTGTTTCTTTTAAAGCCCTTTATGTGGCGTCGCTCAGACGCCCGACTGTGGCATTTCTTTTAAAGCCCTTTATGTGGCGTCGCTCAGACGCCCGACTGTGGCATTTCTTTTAAAGCCCTTTATGTGGCGTCGCTCAGACGCCCGACTGTGGCATTTCTTTTAAAGCCCTTTATGTGGCGTCGCTCACACGCCCGACTGTGGCGTTTCTTTTAAAGCCCTTTATGTGGCGTCGCTCAGACGCCCGACTGTGGCATTTCTTTTAAAGCCCTTTATGTGGCGTCGCTCAGACGCCCGACTATGGCATTTCTTTTAAAGCCCTTTATGCGGCGTCGCTCAGACGCCCAACTGTGGCATTACTTGTTATTTATTTCATACATTTTTTATACTATCATGTTATTGCAATTTATTAAATAACTTGCTTGCACGCATCCGAGAGTTATTTATCTTTTGTGACTGACGTCATGAGCATAAAATATTTTTCAGCACATCATTGTTATATTATACCTGTGTTCATAATGTTTGCGAGTACATTCAAAGTACTCACTGGCTTGTCCCTGGCTATTGTCTTGGCCAGATTTTTCTTGCTCGAAGAGGAGCGATGCGATGCCAGCCCTGGAAACCACTCAATGGAGATAGCAGCCTCGCGAAGATAGGAATTTAACCTGGTCAGCTGTTCCCGTGGGGAATGGAGTCCCATAGACACAGATGTTTCACAACCCGCTTCCGCCATCAACCAATAGAAACCATTTGTTGTACCCACAGGCCAGAATGGTCTTGTACTACATATTTTGTATTTTTGCTTGGAGTTTCTGTATCAAGTTGGAGCCTCATTAGCTAACAGTAATCCTGGGGCTGATGAGCACGACGGTCCTTTCTGGAAATTTATTACCCGGAAAACCCGGTCGTGACAATAGTGGGGTGCTCTTCTCCAATATTATGTTTGCATACTACAAGAGAAACAAGCAGACATATCACAGGTTTAGCTTGTAGTATATGAAACTCATTTTGGTAAACCGTTTCAGTAATAAGGTGGACAGGATAATAGCATGAAACAAACATATATCTATGTACTATGGTCACTGTATTGCACATATCATTCTAGTTTATGTTCCCTAATCAAGATAGAGACACAGTTCAACTCATATATTTTTAAGACACGGAAGCATAGACAGAATATAAGTGTGAGAAACTACATAGCATTGGCAGCACCTGTAATGTGCATCACATCAGAACATAACTTCTTATAAAACTTAAACTGAAATCAACATAGAGCAAGAAGTTAGAACATCAATCCAGTTAAAGAAATAGGTTTAAAACATACCTGTTGCGCCAGTGGAGTTTCAATTGGATCCTTCAAATTCGAAAGTAGTTGGTATGAGTAAATACAGTGATGCGACAACAAAGGAGTATGGACCATAGCTACGGAATCTGACCTGAGAATAATTGCACTTCTGCTTTAAACGTGGAGTTTGGGTTAGTTGTGGTGGTCTTCGTGCTTTGGGCACTGCAGTAGCTTTACAAACTGCTCGTGTGGGGGTACTCTGTGGTGGACATGGTGCTTTGTCAACTAAAAGTGGGTTACTATCCACTGGGGTTGCGGTTAGATGGGTTGTAGCTGGTTCTCTGCCCAACGGTGTAAGTGTGCAATCTGGAAGAGTCTCGATTCTGTGTGGTGCTGCTAGTTTGTGGTCCAGTACAACCATGGTTCTATCTGCATCGACGGGTAGCACTGTCATTTGTGAAGAACGGGTTTTTGCTCCCTTAGATACTTCCATCACCCCCTCCAATTCAAATGGCTGATAAACAAGAAAATAAATTGAACGTACAAACATTGTATGATAGACAGATGTGGTAATTCACATATACGTTGTCTAACCAAATAGGACAGCATGACACAATTTCACATATATGATGCCTAATTAAACAGGATAGCATGACACAGTTTCAGATATATGATGGATAACTTCACAGGATATAATGGCATAATTCAACATATGATGAGTAACTAAACATGATGACATGACAAAACTATATGATGTCTTTCTAAAATAGGTTAGGATGAAATAATTCACATACATGTTGTCTAAGTATACAGGATGGCATGATATAATTGACATAATTGATTCATATACTAAGTAGCTGGCACTCACATGTATGATCTCTAAACTAAGCAAATGGAATTCAATATTGTGCATATAATGTCTAAACTAAGCAATGCAAGACACCATATGCATCATATAAGAAATATAAACATTGCAACTTAGAGCATACACCTCAGGTGGGATATAGGACTGGTCATCTATCTCTGAATACTCATCTGAGGAGCTCCCTGTAACCATCGAGATATATGCTACAACAGGTACCATTGCCTGCTCTGAAGACCTTGTTTTCACTCCAGAATTTTCCATAACCGGCTCAAATGGCTGATACACATGAAGAGTAGTTCAATATACACAGATTGTCGACAAATGGAATACGTAATGAAAAAAAAGATGGCATGAGATAATTCACATATATGATGCCTGGCTCAATGGAGGTGCATAATTCACATATATGATAACTGGCTGAAAAACATGGCATTGCATAATTCACATATCTGATATAGAAAGCAAACAGGAGGCATTCACACAAAGCATGTCTAATCTAAGCAGATGGCATGGCAATGCAAGACACCATATGCATGATATGAGCAATATAACCCAGCCAAGTTAGAGCATGCACCTCGGGGTGGGGGGAGTGGGGAATACGACTGGTCATCTATCTCTAAATCCTCCTCTGAGGAGCTATCTGTAACCAGCAAGAAATCTGCATCGACAGGTAGCACTGACTGCTCAGAAGACCTTGTTTTCACTCCAGATTTTCCCATGACCGACTCAAATGGCTGATGCACAGGAAGAGTAGATGAATGTATAAACATTGTTGACAAATGGAATACATTATGGAAAAAATATGGCACGATACAATTCACATATACGATGACTAGCTAAACAGGATGGCATTGCATGATTCATGTATATGATGCCTGGCTAAAGAAGATGGCATTGCATAATTCCCATATACTCCCTCCATTCCTAAATATTTGTCTTTTTAGAGATTTCAAATGGACTACCGCATAAAGATGTATATAGACATATTTTAGAGTGTAGATTCACTCATTTTGTTCCGTATGTAGTCACTTGTTGAAATCTCTAAAAAGACAAATATTTATGAATGGTGGGAGTATGATATAGAAACCAAACAGATGGCATTCACACAAAGCAAATCTAAACTAAGCTGATGACATATAAGATGCATAATGTAAGCAATGCAAGGTGCCATAGGCATGATATGACCAACATTAGCATGCTAGGTTAGAGCAAACACCTCAGGTGGTAAACAGGCGTGGTCGGCTCCTTCTGAATCTCCATCTGAACAGTTATCTTCCTGTGGAATACAATCTGGAAATGCAAGAGGGGGGCCCCACTTCGCCCACCATGGAGCGGCGTCTGCATGACATTATATTCCCACGCAACGGTCTTCTCATTTTCTCTACATGTTTAGTACGATTGTGTACACTATCTGACATGCATAATAAAAAAATAGTTAGATTTTGTAAGGCCTAAGGGATGCATGGAAAAAATCAAAACTAATGGTAGCAAACGAGTGGATGGATCCAAAACTAATGATAGCAGGTAGATTATAGCTTCAGTTTAAAAAGATAGACAATGGATCATCTATTGTTTGTTGCCCACCCAACATGAACCACATAGAAGACCCCATATGAACCAAATAGTAGACAGATACTATTCGTTGCTGGCTCGATGTGAGGCCCATGGGAATTTCAAAACTGAAGTTTGAACGATAAAGCAGCAGGTAATAATAAACGATGTATAACGTAAGCAAACACGAAAGACTGTGACCTCTCTTCCGGAACTGTGTAGTCCTTAGGTTCATCTACTTAGTCGATGATGGTAATGCAGCTGGCGTGGCTGCTGGCAACGGGGAAGATGATTTGAGGCGGTGAAAGAAAGTCTGCAGGGGGGATCTCTGCTGCAGTGAACGCTTCTGTCGATGGTGCACCTCAGGTGGGGTGGATGACGGCACGGCAGGAGAAGGACATAACACACAGAGTTTTCTTTGACGCCTATCTGAAAATAAAGTAAATCTATAAGGGCTCCTTAGAATTGGAGGATTCTATAAACACAGGGACAGGAAAAACACAGGGATAGGATTGGAACGCACGTGCAAAACAGAGCATTTGGAAACATAGGATTTCAGTTAACCTGGGTGTTTGGTTCACATGAATTGGAAGAACACAGGAATGGAGAAACGTGGTCAAATTAAAGTCAAACCATGTGAAAATGAAAAAAATAAGAATCTTATTATGCCAGTAATGAAATTAGTTCTGTCGGCGTTCTGTGAACAGGGGTTCCTAGACTTGCCTGCCTACGGCCTGCGGCGTGGCTCAAGTGGTGGCCCAGTACGGCCCATCTTCATCAGCTCAAGATCAAGAGCCTCGTGAGGGGCCAAGCCTCGCAGGGTGGACGATGTAAGGCTTCCCCAGGAACGGCCTCACCATGCAGGCTCGCGAGGAGGCGGAGAGATCAAGGCAAGGGTACCTCGCGAGGTGCTCGTGACGCAAGCCATGACGATCCAGACCAAGCGGGCGGCAGACGGGTGCCGGCCTGTGCAGTGTTCTTGTTTCCTCTTTGGTGCAAAGGGTGCAAGCGCAGGCATGGAGTACCGAGGCATCATGCAAAGGTTACCATTCCAGTGAAACGAGACCAAGACCAGCAGAGCAGTAGGACGAAGGTCACCGTGGAGCCCAAGACGGCGTCATCGCCAGTGCCTTTGGCAGCCGAAGACCAACTTTAGTCAGGATAACTTGTACTAGATGTTCCCCTTCGAAATGGCCATTGTTTGTGCCCTTGCTGCTCAATATTTGGGAAGAGGACCAGGGCCTCGATATATAGAGATAGCCACCACAGTAGAGGACAGGGAATAGAGTTCTCACCTAGAGCCAACAGAGATGGAGCAATTCTTCTCCAAGCACACCACCACAAGAACACCTCTCGCGAGGATGTTCTTCCTTTGTACTGTTCATCATCAGCCCCTGAGGCAATCCACCACACCACACACTGGAGTAGGGTATTACACCACAACGATGGCCCGAACCAGTATAAACCTTGTGTCCCTTGTGTTGTTCATCGTTTAGCTTACATTCTCAGCGAGGCGTTGGGACGTGGATCGGTAGGGGAAAGATCTTCGTGTGCACCCCAGAGTTCGAACCTTAAGGGTTTTGCCGGAACCCGATATAAGACATTTGGCGCGCCAGGTAGGGGTGCGCCGGAGTCTTTCTTCCGCTGTTATGCATTCGATCGTTCGTCGCATCCATGGCTAATGCTCGCCGAGCTCGCGCCGAGCGTCGGGCTGCTCTCGCCGCCCATGTCGCCCAGACAGCTCCCGTCGGTGGGCCTCCCCATTGTTCCCTGTCGCCTGTTGCCCATGCCGCCATCGGCCCAGCGGGGAACGAGCAGCAGGCGTCCTTGCTGCATCCCTTGGTGCGGCGGGAAGGCCACACCGCCACTCCATTGCTGACTGCAGCTGGTTCGTCGTCTCACGCCCGTCACGCTCCCACGGACACGCATGCCGCGTTGCTCCTGGCATGCGAGCTCATGCACTACGATCCCGTGGATGACCTCTACGAGGAGTGGCTTTCTCGCATCATCGAGCTCATCAGTGCTGCAAGGGGCTCCCCCACGTCGTCCCTCTCGATGCCTCGCCCTCCGTCTTGCGCGGGTGATGCAGCTCAGGAGGTGCCTCCGCCACCTCCTCCCCGAGAAGGCGCCCAGGCTCCAAGGCACGCGGCCCCTGGATGAGATCCACCGTGTCCAGCCCACGCGATAAGAAAGGAGCTGCGAAGAAATCCCTCGCCCCCAAGAGGGTGCTCGCGTGCTCCCTGCACGGGCATGCCATGAACACATCCCTGCACCACCGCGTCAAGACCCCGCGTTGCCCCTTGCGGCGGTGCGCGAGAATCCCGAGGAGCAAGCCCCGCGTCAGCAAAGAGCTCCGGTGGCCACCGTAGGCTGCCGCGCCTTCACCACCGAGCTATGAAGTGTCGCCTGGCTGGGCAAGTTCAAGCCGGATCTGCCTCCTCGCTACGACGGCACTGCCGACCCCGCGGTGTTCCTGCAGCTCTACGAGCTGGGCATCGAAGCGGCCAACAGAGACAATAAGGTCATGGCGAACTGGTTTCCCATGGCGCTCAAGGATGGTGCCCGCACCTGGCTCCTGAACCTGCCTCCCGGCACGATCCTCTCTTGGGACGAGATGCGCACCCGCTTCATCGCCAACTTCTAGGGCACTCAGGACCGTCCTCCAGTCATGGGTGACCTATGCCGCATCAAGCAGCAACCTGGAGAAACCCTGCAGAAGTACATCCAGTGCTTCAACAACGCTCACCTCAAGATTCCCAAGGTGACCGAGGAGGCCATCATCTCAGTGTTCTTTGATGGCGTCCGTGACGTCAAGATGAAAGAGGAACTGGCAATCCATGAGGATCTGTGCACATCTCTGGAGCTGTTCTACCTGGCGACCAAGTGCTCAAGGGCTGAGGAGGAACGCCTCTCCCTTCTCGACCTCCCAGCTGCTGACCCTGAAGCCAAGAAGCCCAAGGCTCAAGACATGAAGCACAAAGGAGCAGCTCTGCTCGTAGCAGAGCCAGACACGAGGCGTGGAAGGGACCAACCAGAGTCGTCCGAGGGTAGCCGATACTGCGTGTACCACGACCTCCACACCCACAACACCAACAAATGCCAAGAGCTCAGGGCCGTGCGAGAAGGATGTGATGGTCGATGCCTTGAGCGCAACGATCGGGGCTATGGCCGAGGAGGAGGAAGAGGTGGAGGATGATGGGACGACCGTGGCCCTCGCCAAGGGTGGCATGGCCGGCCTTGCGAGGGAGCTTGGAGGGATCAGCCTCGTGAGGATCGCCTGCAAGGCAACGCAAGCCTTCCTCCTCTGCCACCACCGCCAAGGAGGAATGACGACCATCATCAAGACGAGGGGGTTGGGGGCTTCCAGGGGCCATGTGCTATCGCTTGCATCTTGGGTGGAGCTCAGGCCCCAGCCTCTCAGCGCATCTTCAAGCAGTTTGCTCACGAGGTGAACGTAGTCCTCCCCAAGCTCGAGGCCATGCGCCCTCTCAGGTGGTCCACGTGCGCCATCACGTTTAGCTCAGTGGATCAGCTCAAGTGTGCGGCAACAGCCGGGGTCTCCCAATGCTTTGCTCCCCAGTCATCAGCAACGTGCAAGTCACCAGGACCCTCATCGATGGCGGCGCAGGACTCAACGTTCTGTCCGTCGAGACGTTCAACAATCACCAAGTGCCATATGATCAGCTTCAGCCAACCAAGCCTTTCTCAGGAGTCACTGATGGCTCCACCACCCCGATAGGGCAGGTCCGCCTCCCTGTCACCTTTGGACAGCGCAAGAACTACCGTACTGAGCTAATTGACTTCGACGTTGCCCACATTCGCCTGCCATACAATGCCATCCTCGGGTATCCAACCCTGGCCAAGTTCATAGTAGTGACTCACCATGGTTACATTGTCCTCAAGATGCCGGGAAGCGGCGGAGTCATCACGGTCCCTTGAGAAGAGAAGGATGCGGTGTTCTCTCTCGAGCGTGCCTTCCAAGCCGCATCAGTTGAGGACCCAGATAGCAAGAGTGGGAACCTTCCCGAGGCAGCTCCCAAGAAGAAGAAGACACCACCCAGCTCAAGGCCTCAGGAGGCAGGCACCTCCGGAGACACCGCGCCAGGATCTGCGCCCGTCCAAGGGGCGCCTCCCTCCATTTCATAGGAAGGCGCACCCTGCACCCTCCCCGGGCAAGGCTCGGGGGCTCTCTCCTGGAGGGCCACTGACTTTGCCAAGATCACGTGGGAGGCACTCGGGCACCACTTGGAGGCGTGCTTCGCTGCACGTTTCCCTCAGGAAGGCACGAGGCAAGGAAGGCCCAACCCTCAGGAGTTCATCACCAAGGTCACTCAGGAGCTGCAGGAATCAAGAGTCATGTGCGGCCATCGCCGCCTACCCTATGTAGCTCCCCAGCCAGGCGAGGATGCAGGGTTACGCATCTGCATCGACTACCCAGGGCTCAACGGAGTCGCGTCTCAGGAGCGTTTCTGGCCATCACACATGGGACGTTGCGAGGGTCCACCCCATAGCTACGTTTGCATGCCTTTCCACCTGCCGAACACGGCTGCTGCTCACCAGCGCCTGATGAGAAGCATTCTGGAAGCTCAGGAGGTCAGGCACTGCGCGTTCCTAGCGGAGATGGAGACGGACCTCGAGGAGCCGCCCGGACCCCCAGAGCCTCCCAAGGCTCAGGGCTCCGAAGGCCCGTGAGGATTGGCTTCTTCACCGTGCATCGTCAGCTACTCCAACACTCGCTTTGCAATGAAATCAGGTGACATCTTTCAAGTTTCATTTTAGCTGGGAGCACCCCCGGGGCTGCATCATTCCCAGGCCGCATGGGTCCGTCCATGCGGCATGTATCCGTTTTGCTTGTGTCTTTAGTTCACTTTGCTAGGGGAGCCCCTCGGGCTGCATTATCCCCAAGCCACTCGGGCCTGACCCAGTGGCGTGTATCTTTCCTACATCTATCTAAGCTGATTTGCTCTTCATGCTTAACTTTCTCATGGTTATCATCTCTCTCCCATCGTGGCCCCTTTCTCTCCCTCATGCAAACCACTTGCACGTTAAAATGGGGGGCCTGAGCATCGTGACTCAGGAGCTCTTACTGGCTCTCCAGCCCTCAACCCCTAGCCTTGTCCACAGCATCGCGACCTGGCATACCAGCGGCGGCTGAGCTTGCTCAAGGGCCGGGACCTGAGGACGTAGAGCATTTGCATCTAACCACCATGCAAGAATACTCAGCTGCCCAAGGCCCAAGATCAGGCTCAACCCGCCTTGAGGTAGGGCCTCGTGAGTACCGCGCTGGCTCACGGGTGCCCAGATACACCTCGTCTAGCTCTACCGTGCCAGCCACGTGTCAGGGCGGGGCTGTACACGCCTCGGGGGCTCCTCCCGGAGGGAGGCCCCCTCCCACGTATCACTGGAAGCACCATGCTCCGTGCTGGCTAACGACACTGCCGAGGAGCGGCTATGCCCGTACAAATACGAAAGCGCTATGCTCCGTGCTGGTGATAAAGAACTGAGAGCAGCCCACGGCTGTATCAACCTCATGGAGCCCAGAGCTCGGTGTCTGGCCTCATCGCAAAGCCTCCCCTTTGGAGCGCCGCGCGAGGGGGCTGGACACTTGGGCTATGCCCAGGCCACACCCGAGTGCACGCCACCCAGCCAGGTCCCTCGGACCTGGTCGTCGTGCGCCCCTCCCCGAGCGGAGACAAGGTATGAAGACTGTTTGAGCGTCAAGGGGGACTCCTGAGCATCGCGACTCAGGAGCCTAACTGATCACGTAGCCCCTCACTCCTTAGTTCTGAAAGGCTAATGGTGATTGAGGTATGCGCATGGCCGGGCCCTGCCGACGTAGAATGACATGTCCACTTCTACACCCCTCCCTATTTGCTGTTTGCACGTCAAGGGGGACTCCTGAGCATCGCGACTCAGGAGCCTAACTTTCCACATAGCCCCTCACTCCTTAGTCCCATCCTGGTGATCCGGTCGGGGCTAACGGCGGCTGAGGTATGCGCGGAGTCGGGCCCTGCCGACGTAGAACACAAAGCAAATAGGAAGGAAACCGCAAAATCTCGGAAATTCAGAAGCAAATATTACAAACCAAAGATTGTCCTCACGATACCAGACACAAGTTTAAACGCCTCCACGAGGCATGGTGCATGTTGCAGGAGTTGAAACAGGAAAGAAGCCGCGAGAAGATCACCCTCGGGATGCACCGTCGCTCGTGGTGGGGTCGCGCTTGTCAGCTCCACCTCCAGAGGTCGTAGAACCAGCAGCGCCTCACTTGGGCGCAGTGGCGAAGGCGCGGAACTTCGCCAGCAAGTCCTCTGCTCGGCCCTTCACGGTCTCAGTGGCAGCATCGGAGCGCTCGGCATCCACAGGCTCCAGCAGGTCGTCAAGGTTGGCCTCGCGGTTGTGGAGGTACACGCGGCTGAGTATCCGTGTCGGCGCTGCAGAGGAAAGGACGCGAGCTTCAACCTCGGCCATGGGGCTGATGCCGGTCACGACCTCCTCAAGCGCCTCGACCAGGAAGTGAAGCAGCTTTGCCCTGCCTTCCGTGGCTCCGGCCAGCGGCTTCTCCAGACCATCTTCATAAAGTGACTTCAGCGCATTGCGAGATCTCACCTCGATGTCCGTGAAGCCGCCCGATCCTCGGCCAAGACTTTATCCTTGGCATCCAGCTCAGCCCTCTCCGCCTTCAGCGTCTGCTCCAGTGTCTTCAGCCGGCCGCGATCAGCTGAGAGCTCGGTGCCGTGGTCCCTGACGGCGTCCTCCCGAGCCTTCATCTCCTCCTCCTTCGCCTGACGGTCGCGAAACTCCTTGGCGAGCTCATCATGCAGGCCTTGCAGCTTGTCCTCCAGCGCCTTGCAGCGGCCCCTAACAGTTGAAGCATCCTTCAAGACCGCGTCGCAAGCGGCTATGGCCTGGGAGGTGACTTGTTTCTACTCCTCGGAAGCTGTCACAGCCTAGCTCAGCGCCGCTCGGACGGAGACGTCAGAGCGAACCCAGCCGGAGACCAGCTCCAGGCGCCCATCTACCAGGCGGGGTTTGGCACCCTGGAGATCTTCTTACAGCTGGCTCAGCTCATCGGCGGCATGGTCCAAGGCGGCGGAGGAGGCAGAGGAGACGGCAACTGGCGGAGTAGGAGGAGAAGATGGCAGCATGATCACGACTTGAGAGGTCGGGACCACCTGAGCCTTGGCAACCTCGGTAACAGCGTCAAGCGTAGGTGCCTCCAGAGTTAGTGGGGCCATGGGGGCTAGCTCCCCGCCAAAGCGTCCCTTCTGGCCTCGCGAGGACGATCGGGCAGGGGAGGTGCGAGCTCCACTGCCTCCCCTTCTTGCGGGTGAAGGCGTGGCCACAGCAGGCGAGCTTGCCCTGAGTGGGGCCGTCGTGTCCCCCTTCAGCCTCTTCGCCGCAGGTGGCGGCCTACCAAAACAATTGAGGATGTCAAGGCTTGACGGCAAAAATAAGAGCAAAGCAGAGTTCGATTACTGGTTGGCTACCGTGGATTCCAACTGCCTCTGGCCGAGCTTGAAGGCCGAGAGCCTCCTGCGGGGGTCGGCCTCGGGAGGTCCGGCAGCAGAGGAAGGCGCAGCAAAAGGGCTAGAGCTGGCTCCGGGCAGCACCGGGCTGGAGTAGACCCACGGGAGATCAGCCCCGACCTGTCCTTCTTCGGGATCACGGGTGGGTATTATCCCCCTCGCCTGGTGACGGCCTCGTCGTCGTCCGGCATGGAGTGGAGGGCGCTGGACCAGCGCTAGGGGGAAGTCTCCCCCGTCTCCTCAGTGGTCGCCTCCGAGTCGCGCTCCTCCTCCTCCTCATCATCTTCCTCCTCTCCCCCGCCGGAATCATGGGAGGACAAGTCCACCATCACCGTCGCAACCTGGCCCTCAGGAGCCTCCTCCGGCACCAGACCGTCCCCGGCAAAGGTGGGCATGGCGTCCACCACCTGCTCCCATTCATCACGGAGGAACAAGGGGACTGGGGCGCCATCCGGGCTTGCCACGTCCTCTCCAACCAAGAAGCGGAGAGCTGCGGTCAGATCTTCGTCAGGCAGGGCCTCCGAGTTCAGGCGGAGGTCGGCGTCCACATCCTCGAGCCTCCACAATGGGCGCGAGTGCTCCTGAAGTGGAGCCACCTGATGCGCCAAGAACTCCCTCAGGAGCATGGCCTAGGTCAGCTTCGCTGCCTTCATGTTGCTCGGCGTGAGGTTAGCGTTCATCTTCTCCAGCACCGACTTCGCCCGTTGATCGTCAAGCTTCGCACGGGATCACATATGGATGGACTGGGGCAGCCCCGTAGGCAGCACTAGCCGAGAGTTGATGCACCTGGCATCCAGCATGACCCACTTGCTCCGGAAGCCGTCGTCCCTCTTCCCGGCCTTTGAGATTGCGTTGGCTTTGGAGTATGCAACAAAGCTGGCGCACGCCGAGATATTGGCGCCAATGACCTGGAGGAAGAAGACGTGCGCAGCAAGGCCACGGAGGGCATCAACCGATGTGCGCCTCGCAGTAGTAGGAGAAAATTGACAGAAGGAGAACAAAGTTGGGGTGGAGATGCAAAGCATGCAACTTGTAATGGCGGAGGACAGCAAAGAAGAACTCAGAGAAGGGAGGCACCAGGCCAACGAAGACAGCGCTCATGAAGAAGGGATAGAAGGTGCTCCCCTTGTCCTTCGGTTGGGCGGAGCCAGGTCGGATCATAGTCTCCCCCATCTCGCTGCCTTGCGCCCCCGTCATCAGGCGTGTGAGGGCGAGACCCTTCTCCATCATGTTTGGGGGATCCAGAGCCGGCGAGTACCAGGCCGATGGAGCCCTGACCGCGGTTTTACGGGGCGCCATTGCTCGCTGGAGGGGAGAGGATGAGGTGGATCTAGAGATTTCGGAAGCAGGAGGGCAAGAGTAGGAAAGGGGATCTGGAGCGAGGCGAATGGGAGCAATGAAGGTAAGCCTAACCAGAGCCAGCCTTTTTGTCAGACAGGCAGTTGCCGAAGCAGCATGGGGAAGTGGAGACACCCACGTCCAATCAACCGCCACACGCCGACCAAGGCCGTAGGATGTTCGGGCCCGCGGCGCTCCGCACTTGCCCCTTCGCTTCTCTGCTAAGCCAAGTCCAAGCGCGCCTTGGGCACGGGGGCTATTGTAGGCGTTCTGGGAACTGGGGTCCCCAGACTTGCCTGCCTGCGGCCTGCGGCGTGGCTCAAGTGGTGGCCCAGTACGGCCCATCTTCATCAGCTCAAGCTCAAGACCCTCGCAAGGGGCCAAGCCTTGCGGGGTAGACGACACAAGGCTTCCTCAGGAACGGCCTCACCAGGCAGGCTCGCGAGGAGGCGTAGAGATCAAGCTAAGGGTACCTCGCGAGGTGCTCGCGACGCAACCCATGATGATCGAGACCAGGCAGGCGCCGGCATGCGCAGTGTCCTTGTTTCCTCTTTGGTGCAAAGGGGGCAAGCGCAGGCGTGGAGTACCAAGGCATCAGGCAAAGGTTACCATTCCAGTGCAACGAGACCAAGACCAGCAGAACGGCAGGACGGAGGTCACCGTGGAGCCCAAGACGGCGTCATCGCTAGTGCCTTCGGCAGCCGAAGACCAACTTTAGTCAGGATAACGTGTACTAGATGTTCCCCTTTAAAATGGCCGTTGTTGGCGCCCTTCCCGCTCAATATTTGGGAAGAGGACCAGGGCCTCTATATATAGAGATAGCCACCGCAGTAGACGACTGGGAATAGAATTCTCACCTAGAGCCAAGAGAGACGGAGCAATTCCTCTCCAAGCACACCACCACGAGAACACCTCTCGCGAGGCTGTTCTTCCTTTGTATTTTTCATCATCAGCCCCTGAGGCAATCCACCACACCACACACTGGAGTAGGGTATTACACCACAACGGTGGCCCGAACCAGTATAAACCTTGTGTCCCTTGTGTTGTTCATCGTTTAGCTTAGATTCTCAGCGAGGCGTTGGGACGTGGATCAGTAGGGGAAGGATATTCACGCGCATCCCAGAGTTCGAACCTTAAGGGTTTCGCCGGAACCCGATATCCAACAAGTTCTGTTCTTCATGCATATTAATTTGAAAAGGACGTCCAAGTGAATAAAATTCCTACGTTTTTTCTTCGAAAGAGACACCAATGGAAAAAAATCCTCCAGTTTTGCTTTGCTCCACTCCTTCTAACAGATTTGCATGAATATTAGTTCCATAGGAAAGGATCCCTGAGGGATCGACCTGAATGCAGAGTAACAAAGTGATGCGACGAGTGTACAACCTCTTTGGCATAGCCTTGTGGACCTCAGCATCATTGGGTTGGACGTGGAGGATGGTGATGATGCTGGTGTGACTGTCGGAGGCGGGGAAGAAGATCCGAGGCCTCTGGAAACGGTGCTGATAACCCACAAGTAAAGGGGATCGCAACAGTTTTTGATAAGTAAGAGTGTCGAACCCAACGAGGAGCTAAAGATAGAATAAATATTCCCTCAAGTTCTATCAACCACCGATACAACTCTACGCACACTTGACGTTCGCTTTACCGGAAACAAGTATGAAACTAGAAGTACTTTGTAGGAGTGATAGGATAGGTTTGCAAGATAATAAAGAACACGTAAACATAAACTAGGGGCTGTTAAGATAAAGAAGCAATAAAGTAAATATTAGTAGAGAGCTTTTTGTTACGAGAAAGTTATTTGTCCAAGGCAATCGTTACTAGACTGGTAATCATTATTGCAATTTTATTTGAGAGAGAGGCATAAGCTAACATACATTCTCTACTTGGATCATATGCACTTATGATTGGAATTCTAGCAAGCATCCACAACTACTAAAGATTCATTAAGGTAAAACCCAACCGTAGCATTAAAGTATCAAGTCCCCTTTATCCCATACGCAACAATCCCTCTTACTCGGGTTTGTGTTTCAGTCACTCACCAACCCACTATATGTGAATCATGAACGTATTGCAACACCCTACAGCAGGAACCCCTCACGCTTGCGCGACACGGAGGGCACCATAGGACAGCACCAATAATAAAACATACAACTCAAACCTATCACGATCATCAAATAGCCATTAGGACAAAACAGATCTACTCAAACATCATAAGATATCCATACATCATTGGGAAATAATATATAGCGTTGAGCACCATGTTTAAGTAGAGATTACATCGGGTAAGAGAGAGGTTACACCGCTGCATAGAGATGGGGGAAGGTGATGGAGATGTTGGTGAAGATGACGGCGGTGTTGGTGAAGATTGCGGTAATGATGATGGCCCCCGACGGCGTTCCGGCGCCACCGGAAGCAAGGGGGAGAGAGCCCCCCTTCTTCTTCTTCTTCTTCCTTGGCCTTCTCCCTAGATGGGAGAAGGGTTTCCCCTCTGGTCCTTGGCTCCCATGGCTTGGGAGGGGCGAGAGCCCCTCTGAGATTCAATCTATCTCTCTGTTTCTGCGTTCCCTGCGCTGGCAGATTCTACCCCTTCACCGTTTCCTTTATATCCGGAGATCCGTAACTCCGATTGGGGTGAATCTTTCGCTCAGATCTTCCTTCTAAAATCAGCTTTCTTGCGCCAGAAGGAGAGCATCAACCGCCTTACGGGTGGACCACGAGGGTCAGGGGCGCGCCTGGGGGCGTAGGGCGCGCCCCCCTACCTCGTGACCACCCTAGACACCATTTCGCGATGATTTTACTTCCAGAAAATCATAAATATTCCAAAAAAAATCTCCGTCCGTTTTTATCCCGTTTGGACTCCGTTTGGTATTGGGTTTGTGCGAAACAAAAAATATGCAACAGGCAGGAACTGGCACTGGGCACTGGATCAATATGTTAGTCCCAAAAATAATATAAAAAGTTGCCAAAAAGTATATGAAAGTGAATAATATTGGCATGGAACAATAAAAAATTATAGATAAGACGGAGATGTATCAGCATCCCCAAGCTTAATTCCTGCTCATCCTCGAGTAGGTAAATGATAAAAAAGAATATTTTTTGATGTGGAATGCTACCTACCATAATCTTGATCATATGTCTAATCATGGCATGAATATTAAGACACAAGTGATTCAAAGCAATAGTCTATCATTTGACATAAAAGCAATAATACTTAGGGCATCCCAACAAACAATCATGTCTTTCAAAACATCAATGCTTCAGAAAGTTATCCCTACAAAAATCATATAGTCTTGTATGCTCCCTTTTCTTAACACAAGGTACCCCTCATGCCTATCCCGGTGTCAGCCAAGCAATTGTTTCATACTTTAGTATTCTCAAACTTTTTAAACCTTCACGCAATACATGAGAGTGAGCCATGGATATAGCACTATGGGTGGAATAGAATATGATGATAGAGGTTATGTGGAGAAGACAAAAAGGGAGAAAGTCTCACATCAACGCGGCTAATCAATGGGCTATGGAGATGCCCATCAATTGATGTCAATGTGAGGAGTAGGGATTGCCATGTAACGGATGCACTAAGAGCTATAAGTGTATGAGAGCTCAACAAAACAAACTAAGTGGGTGTGCATCCAACTTGCTTGCTCATGAAGACCTAGGGCATTTGAGGAAGCCATCGTTGGAATATACAAGCCAAGTACTATAATGAAAATTCCCACTAGTATATGAAAGTGACAACATAGGAGAATCTATATGAAGAACATGGTGCTACTTTGAAGCACAAGATATGAGACTCACTACATGAAGAACATGGTGCTACTTTGAAGCAAAAGTGTGGAAAAAGGATAGTAACATTGCCCCTTTTTTTGGTGGGCTTCTTTGGCCCCCTTTTTATTTAGGCTTCTTTGCCCTTTCCCTTTTTTTGTGGGGCAATGTTCTATAATGATGTTCATCACACTTTATTTACTTACAACCCAATATTACAACTCGATACTGGAACAAAGATATGACTCTATATGGATGCTTCCGGCGGTATACTGGGATGTGCAATGATCTAGCGTCGCAATGACATAAAAAACGGACAAGCCATGAAAACATCATGCTAGCTATCTTACGATCATGCAAAGCAATATGACAATGAATGCTCAAGTCATGAATATGATGATGATGGAAGTTGCATGGCAATATATCTCGGAATGGCTATGGAAATGCCATGATAGGTAGGTATGGTGGCTGTTTTGAGGAAGATATAATGAGGCTTATGTGTGATAGAGTGTATCGTATCACGGGGTTTGGATGCACCGGCGAAGTTTGCACCAACTCTCGAGGTGAGAAAGGGCAATGCATGGTACCGAAGAGGCTAGCAAAGATGGAAAGGCAAAAGTGCATATAATCCATGGACTCAACATTAGTCATAAAGAACTCACATACTTATTGCAAAAATTTAGAAGCCCTTGAAACAAAGTACTACACGCATGCTCCTAGGGGGGAGGTTGGTAGGAGTTAACCATCGCGCGCCCCCGACCTTCACGCAAAGATAAACAATCAAAATACAATGCGCGCCAATTTGGTTACATAGTTAGTAGACCATACGTGCATGCTTCGGGAATCACAAACCTTAACACCAACATCTTTACTAAACACAACCATCTACTAGTACCTCCCACATATTATCACCTCTATATCGCAAAACTATTGCAAGGAATCAAATATATCATATTCAGCGATCTACAAGCTTATATAGGATCTTATGACTAACCATGTGAATGACCAATTCCTGTCATCTCTCTAAATAGATATAAGTGAATCAAGAGAGTTTAAATTCTTTCTACAAAAGATATGCCCACGCTCCAACAAATATAAGTGAAGCAAAAGAGCATTCTACAAATGGCAGTTGTCTAAGTGAAGAGAAACAGACAATCCAAACTTCAAATGATATAAGTGAAGCACATGAAGCATTCTATAAAGCCATACTCAAAAGATTTCAGTGAAGTGCAATGAGCATTCTATAAATCAACCAAGGACTATCTCATACCAGCATGGTGCATAAAAGAAAAATTAAAACTAAATTGCAAAATACACTCCAAGACTTGCACATAATGCATGAACGAAACAAATCGAAGCATACCGATAGTTGTTGAAGAAAGAGGGGATGCCTCCCCAGCATCCCCAAGCTTAGACGCTTGAGTCTCCTTGAATATTTACTTCGGGTGCCTCGGGCATCCCCAAGCTTGAGCTCTTGCCTCTCTTCCTTTTCCTCATATCAAGACATCCTCGATTAGACACTACATCCACACAAAACTTCAACAGAAAACTCGGTAAGATCCGTTAGTATAATAAAGCAAATCACCACTCTAAATACTGTAGCAAACCAATTCATATTTTGTTTTTGCATTGTTACTACTGTAATATAACTTTTTCATGGCTTAATCCACTAATATAAATTGATAGATTCATCAAAACAAGCAAACTATGCATAAAAAACAGAATCTGTCAAAAATAGAACAGTCTGTAGCAATCTGAACATCCACCATAATTCTGTTACCCCAAATATTCTACAACAATTAGGAAAAATATACAAGTTGTATAGAAAGACAGTTCAAAAGGAATCAGAACCAATTCACGTTCCAGTTAAAAATGTAAAATCGCGCACTACAGCCAAAGTTTCTGTCCTGCACCGTACAAACCAACAAGCATTGTAGACATCCTAAAGGCAAACCTTGGCACATTATTTTTATAATATAAATGAATTATACAAGGGGATAATTATTTTTGTTGAAAATTTTATGTAATCAAGATTCACAAAGTTGCCGTGAGCATGAACAAAGTTCAAGGAGCTCTCCCACTTCAACAATGCTTGTCTTTCTCACTTTCACTTCCCTTTTTGAAAAGTTTTTAGGTTCCCCTCTTTATTTTTGTTTTTAAACTATATGAAAGCACTCAACAGAAATAAATGACTCTCTAAAACTTCCAGGTTGTCTCCCTGGCAGCGCTTTCTTTAAAGCCATTAAGCTAGGCATTTAGTGCTCAAGTAATGAATCCACCCGGATCCCAAGGTATATCAAAGCCAATTTTAATTAACAATGATTTGTAATTTAGTAGTGAGCACAAAGTAACATAAATCATATAATGACGAAGTCTAACTCTCTTCCTATGCATCGGCATGTCATAAAAGAACAATTCATGCACACCTAGTAAAGGCCAATGCATAGTATAAACAGTTTCTTGCAATTTCACAGTATGGGAAACATAGAGAGGTGGAGAAATAGTTCCTCTCTCATAATAATTGCAAGTAGGAGCAGCAAGCACATGCATATTATATTCATCAAAATCATCATGTGTAGTAGTAAAAGGCAACCCATCAATATAATCCTTAATAAGCACAAACTTCTCCGATCTAGTGTAGTCGGGAGAATTCAAAAAGATAATAGGACTATCATGCGTGGGTGCAATAGCAACAATTTCATGTTTAACTTAAGGAACTATAGCAAGTTCATCTCCATAAGCATAATTCATATTGGCATCTTGGCCACAGGCATAGCAAGCATCATGAAAAAGGGATATTTCAAAAGAATCATAGGGATCATAACAGTCATCATAGCAATCATCCTTCGGTAAGAGCGAAGGGGAATTAAATAATGTATGAGTTGGAGGGTTACTCTCATTAGAAGGTTGGCACGGGTAGCTAATCCGCTCTTCCTCCTTTTGTTCTTCGCTCTCCTCATCATCTTTTTCATCCAATGAGCTCATAGTTTCATTAATTTCTTCTTCCATAGCTTCCTGCAAAATATTAATCTCTTCTTGGACAGCGGAGACTTTCTTAATAAGTGCATTAATTTCATAATTGTATTTATAATTCTCATAGCAATATTTGAGGATAGCTAAATCTATAAACAACATCATCAAAATTCTCAAAATCTTTACACATAGCTTCAATTTCACAAGCACCCATAAGAGCAACAAATTCTTCTATTTGTTCCACATCATAGTAATCATATATACCATTAGCATAAGAAGCTAAGGTTTCATTATCATTAAATTTGCATGAAAAGGGAAGATGCGGAGAATTCATCCTAGAGCAACAAGTATAATCATATTCCATGCATAGTTGCCAAGCATAGCACTTCAATATATGAATTTGATCTCATAATAGTTTCCCTTTTTGTGTCGAGCGATAATCCCTAAAGTATTCACGTTGATCCAATGTTACTCCCATTATAAAGTTGAGTGGGGTTTTCTCAGGATTATCAAAGTAGTACAAAATATTTTTCTGATGATGAGAATCGAGGGTTTTTGGAGTTACCCCATCCTCATGAGTAGCAAGTACAGCTAATTTTTTTGGTATTTTGCGTTCCATATCCATAACTAAAGATAGAGAACAACTAAGAACAGCAAATAAAAATTACTTAGTGATAAAGCAAACAAGTACACACGAGAATATTCACGCCACACTATGACTCCCCGGCAACGGCGCCAGAAAAAGGTCTTGATAACCCACAAGTATAGGGATCACAACAGTTTTCGATAAGTAAGAGTGTCGAACCCAACGAGGAGCTAAAGGTAGAATAAATATTCCCTCAAGTTCTATCGACCACCCATACAACTCTACGCACGCTTGACGTTCGCTTTACCGGAAACAAGTATGAAACTAGAAGTACTTTGTAGGAGTGATAGGATAGGTTGGCAAGATAATAAAGAACACGTAAACATAAACTAGGGGCTGTTAAGATAAAGAAGCAATAAAGTAAATATTAGTAGATAGCTTTTTGTTATGAGAAAGTAATTTGTCCAAGGCAATCGATAACTAGACCGGTAATTATTATTGCAATTTTATTTGAGGGAGAGGCATAAGCTAACATACTTTCTCTACTTGGATCATATTCACTTATGATTGGAACTCTAGCAAGCATCTGCAACTACTAAAGATTCATTAAGGTAAAACCCAACCATAGCATTAAAGTATCAAGTCCCCTTTATCCCATACGCAACAATCCCTCTTACTCGGGTTTGTGTTTCAGTCACTCACCAACCCACTATAAGCGAATCATGAACGTATTGCAGCAGCCTACAGCGGGAATCCCTCATGCTTGCGCGACATGGAGGGCACCATAGGACAGAACCAATAATAAAACATACAACTCAAACCAATCACGATCATCTAATAGCCATTAGGACAAAACAGATCTACTCAAACATCATAAGATAGCCATACATCATTGGGAAATAATATATAGTGTTGAGCACCATGTTTAAGTAGAGATTTCAGCAGGTAAGAGAGAGGTTACACCGCTGCATAGAGATGGGGGAAGGTGATGGAGATGTTGGTGAAGATGACGGCGGTGTTGGTGAAGATTGCGGTAATGATGATGGCCCGAGGCGGCGTTCCGGCGCCACCGGAAGCAAGGGGGGAGAGCCCCCCTTCTTCTTCTTCTTCCTTGGCCTTCTCCCTAGATGGGAGAAGGGTTTCCCCTCTGGTCCATGGCTCCCATGGGTTGGGAGGGGCGAGAGCCCCTCCGAGATTGGATCTATCTCTTTGTTTCTGCGTTCCCTGCGTTGGAAGATTCTACCCCTTCACCGTTTCCTTTATATCCGGAGATCCGTAATTCCGATTGGGGTGAATCTTTCGCTCAGATCTTCCTTGTAAAATTAGCTTTCTTACGCCAGATGGAGAGCGTCAACAGCCTTACGGTTGGACCACGAGTTTCAGGGGCGCACCTGGGGGGTAGGGCGCGCCCCCCTACCTCGTGACCACCCTAGACACCATTTCGTGTTGATTTTACTTCCAAAAAATCATAAATATTCCAAAAAAAATCTCCATCCATTTTTATCCCGTTTGGACTCCGTTTGATATTGGGTTTTTGCGAAACAAAAAATATGCAACAAACAGGAACTGGCACTGGGCACTGGATCAATATGTTAGTCCCAAAAATAATATAAAAAGTTGCCAAAAAGTATATGAAAGTGAATAATATTGGCATGGAACAATAAAAAGTTATAGATACGATGGAGACGTATCAGGCGCCGAGGGTACTACTCTGCTGTGATGGACGGTTCTATCGTTGGAGCAGCTCCGCTAAGGTGTACGGCGAGGAGGCTGAAGCAGGACAAGACATACAACGTTAATCTGAAGTGGGACCCTAATATCACCTGCAATAGATGATGTAAAATACATCATCAGAAAGTACTAGATGTAAAATGCATCAGCTGCGCCACGACCTCTCTGACAGATGCTGTAAGTACTGTTCACTCTGAACTTAACTGAATTGTACTATTGAAACTGATTGAACTAGTAATAGAGCATTGCAATAGATGTTTAGGGCGTTCGAGCACTAGTAGCAGAGAAACAGTGATCTAAATCAGCAGACGCTCGGGCAGGGAACACACTAGCAGAGAGCAAGTCGTGCAGTAGCACCGCGAGCGAGTGCTAAAGCAGCAACTCCTGTAGCTGCCGGAGGTCGTGCAATAGCAGCAGCAGCGCAAGCGAGAGCAAGAGCAGAGCAGTAGCATGAACGAAAGCAAGAGCAGTGCAACAGCGTGACCGACAGCAAGAACAGAGCCGCAGCTCAAGCAAGAGCTGGAGCAGCTGCAGCTAGTGCCGTTGTGGAAGTCACCGCCGAGGAAGCAATGACATGGGGGAGAGATGCCATGGATGATGTGGCCGGCGACGACGTCGTCGATGGAGACCCGCCATGTCTGCTCGGTATCGAGCACCGGCAGCCCCGTGAGATCGAATAAAAGATAAAAGGAAGCGGTGAGTGCAGAACCTCCTTGGTGATGCCGAGTTGGCCTCGGCTTCATCGGAAGAATTGGTGAGGGTGTTGCGGTTCCGGTGGGGCAGGTCAAGACGGCACTGTGGGGATTGATGTGGCGCGATAGACGAGGTGAACATCGGGGCATCTCCTTGGAGGTGGAGGACGGGGTGGCTGATCCGGCGGGACAACGAGATCGACAACAGATCCTCATCCCTTGCGGTGGATGAGGGACGGCGAGCTGTTGCGATGGACGACGTAGTCGGGGAAGAGTCTCCGGCTGGGCGGCGGTCGGTAGGAGTACGGAGGAGCGTGGGGTTTCACGGGTTTTGGTGGCCTCGGTGTATGAATGGGGGGGGTGAAGGGGGAGGGGGGAGCCAAGCTTAGGGACGCGCTTGTCCGAAATGTAGGGTAAGTTACCAGCGTACCCCCACTTGTTTTGACACCGCGATGTGGAGCTTCATTTCCGGCTAAGGGGTAGAAGGGGGATTTCACGTGTCTAGGCTGCGGGACCGATTTCGGATGAGCAGGGAGTTCTCGCGCGCGTCCAAATTTCGAGATAACAAGGCACGGTGCGGGTTGAAGAGGCGGGAGTTTCAAAGTAGGTGAGACAAAAGATACTCGAGCTTGAAAATTTTGGGATAACAAGGTGCGGATTCCTTGTTCGGCAGAACAAACTTAACATGTAAAAAAACAATTCATACAAGACACAAGAGAGTCATGTCCCCTTTTACTATATTGCTATAGATGCCATTGAAAAAACTACAAGAAAAATGTAAAAAAAATCGGGAGAACAAGATTACCCTGCACAGTACCAAATCGATTCGCACTTCCCTCAACAACAACAAAAAACAAATCAATTCCCACGAAAGAAAGAGTAATGTCCCTTTTATATGATTACAAATGCCAGGATCTCAAATTTCAATTTTTGAATCCATGTTATGTTAAATTTGAATATATCATTAGGTGACATTGTGGTTTATTATTGATGTAGTCGTACATTTTGATCTTCCATCATATATGAACATTTTACTCCACCATGTGAACATATATATTGTCGTCTGCTGTCGGGGAAACTGATCCACGAACACCTATGGGGCCGGTGGACCGGGCCCCTTTCGGTTCGGCGGGGGGCGGAGGTCGCACGAAGAGCAGATCGAGGCGAAGCACACGAGCGGTTTACCCAGCTCCGGAGGTCTCCGGAGAGATAACACTCCTACTGCTGCTTGTCTGGTTCTATTAGGTTCTTGCTCTAGAGAAAGAGAGCGTAGTGTTTTTGCGGGTTACGAGTGAGTCGAACCGAACCCCCTCTACGTTGCGCATGGGCCTCCTTTTATACACTAAAGGGGTCACCGACAGGTGGCAACGCAGAGAAGGGTACAAATGTAAAAAGTGAGGTGGTTGGTACAGTTACTTGTACGGTGTACCCTACCTAACCCTGACGGCAGGGGACAAGGGCATTTAATGCCCGTCTAGGTCGCCCAAACAGTGCAGGAAAGGACTGTTAGGGGCAAAACCGTTCGCCACGATGGCGGTCTTGTCAGCTTCGCATGCCACTGCGCACCGCTGGCTGCACAGCCTCCCGCCACGCGCGCCTGGAGAGGCCCCCAAAGCGACACGTTGGTGGATCCACTGGAGCACGGGCACAAAGTGGCCGCTTGCCGCGGCAAGCGCCTTGCCGCTGCTGTTATCTTGTCGGGTCCGGAAGCTTGTCGCTCACCGGGCTTCAAGGTACCTTGGTTGGTCTTCCCGGCAAGCTCCTCTTGCCGGGGCCTTGTTGCCTTGCCGGAGCGCGTGGCATGTCGCGGCAAGTTCCTTGGAGTGCCTTGGTTGGCCTTCCCGGCAAGCTCCTCTTGCCGGGGCCTTGTCTCCTGAGCTTAAATACTTTGTTCTTGAATGGCCCCAAGGAGACCATGGAGGATCTTGGCGTTCTCCCGGCAAGCCTTGCCACGGGGTGCTGCAACTGCCCGTGCACAAGTTCGGGGTACTAGGGTACCCCTATTCTAGTACACCGACAGGAGCCCCCGGGCCTGGGCCAGACACGGTGCCGAACGCTGTTGGGCCAGGCCCAAGACAGGGCACGGGCACACGCGGACTGGGCCACGCCGAATCTCGCTCCGTATCCACCGCGCTCTCCCCTAACGGCATGCGTTGAATGCGGCATCATGGGAGAGATCGTGGGTGGTTCTTTATTCGGAAGGGTGAAACGTCCGCCCCGTCCCTCTTTATAAGCAGAGGAAACAGGGGCAGTTCGTTCCCCCCCGCTGGTTGCTACTACTCCATCTTCACGAACCTCCGCCGCTCCCCCCTTTCTTCTCGAGGCCGAGAGAGCAGCGCTCCGCCCCCCATTGCCACCAGCATCACCAACGCCGTCGACCTCCCCCACCACCTCCGCCATGGCTCCGAAAGCCGACAAGGGAAAGGGCGTGAAGTCGGCCGAGGCGCAGCGGCTCGCGGCGCTGCGGAAGGAGCGGGCGATCTTCTCCCCCCAGCTCGGCGTGCAGGAGCTGAGGGAGTACTTCTACCTCTTTTGGGCGATGGAGACGCGGGCGCATCCGCGCACGAGGGTACTCCCGGCCGCTGCTTCGGAGCTGGCTCCAAACGGGTACCCATTCTTCGCGCTATTCTTCTATTGCGGGCTCTGCCCGCCCTTCTCGGAGTTCTTCTGCGACATCATGAACACCTACGGCTTCCGCCTCCTTGATTTCACCCCCAACGCCGTTCTGACCATGGCGGTTTTCGCACATTTGTGCGAAAACTTTGTCGGAGTCCACCCCAGTGTTGCCCTTTTCCGCCACTTCTTCATACCTCGGGTAGAGAGAGGAGAGCCGCTTGCCGGAGGGATTTCCTGGATCTCGAGAGTCGGCAAGAAGGAGGAGTACTTGGAGGGTGAGCTCCGCAACAAGTGGGATGAGTGGAGAGCGGAGTGGTGCTAGATCGTCGAGGAGAATCTGCAGCCCTTCACCGCCGTGCGCCAAGCTCCAATTGTGCGCGGCAATGACTGGAGCAACGTGGCCCCGGAAGACGAGAGGCTGAAGATCGCCATTATTAGGATCCTTCGCCTCAGGCTTGCCGGGCTCACTGTAGGCGCTGTAGGCGCAGATTTCCTCCGCCGCCGCATCGCCCCCCTGCAGGAGAGGGGGAGGCCCGCCTGGGAATTCAAGAACTCGGCGGACATCATGAGACTGCGGCCGGGCCTCAACTACAACTTCACCGTCTTGGAGCTGGACGCAATGCTCCTGGAGTTGTTCAAATGCGACCCCCAGCACCCATTCACGCTGCCGAGGGGCGTCGTTCCATTATGCAATAATTCTTCGCTTGACCGGATCCATGCCATGATGCTGTTGTGCGATTCACACGGAATCGCTCCAACTTGGCAAGAACCTGCGGATGACGTCGTGCAATCGTTCTTCGACAACTTGGAAGAAATGTCGGTCCATGCTGACGAGCAGAAGAGCCTCACCCGTGACACCACCGACGAGGAGCTGCAGCGCATCGCCACTAGGGCGGAAGAGGTTGCGGCGGCAGCTGCCGCGGGCGTGTTCGGGTTCACTGTGGAGGAGGCGGAGGCGGCAGAGGCGGCAAACCTTGCCGAGCGCGCGGAGTTCATTGGCGAGGAAGACCTGCCGGTTCTGAAGCTGAGCCGAGCGAGGCCGGCGAGGAAGAGCCCGAGCCTTCAGAAAGCTTGCCGCAGGCGGAGCCCCCGGCCCCGCCAAGAAGGCGTCTTCGCAGGGCCGGGACGTAGCGGGGCGGCAGCCGGGTCAACAGCCGCCGAGCCGTGCGACACGCTCTACCGCGGCAAGCAATGTTTGCCGCGGGAGCGCCTCACGCAGCAGCGGCAACTGGAGCGGGATCTTCCTGGGCCACCGCCACCGCCCCCGCCAAGCGGGCAAGGGATCCTACTCCTCCGCCTCGCCGCACCGGAAGGGAGCCGGACTTCGATCTTTCCGCGCTCAGCTCCGACGAGGAGGAAGAAGAGTAAGTTTCTTTGGTGCTCTTGTAGTTCTCAATCTCGTTGTTTTTATCTTGTGTTTGAATTGATTCAATCTGAACTCCTTTCTTTTCAAGACGCTGGCCCAGAGGGCCAAGGCCGCGGTGATTGTCATCGAAGATGACCCCACCGTGTCAGCAGGGGGTGGGTCCGAGACCACCTTGACGGACCCCGGCAATCACTCCTCGAAGCAGCCCCCAGCGTAGCCCCCAGCGTAAGTTCATAGTTTGCTTCCTGCTGACAGGCGCGCATGAGTGCTTTTTCCTTTGCTGATATCTTGCTTGTTAATTTGTGTAGGAGCAGAACAGCCTCACCAGGAGGGCCCGGAAGCCGCTCCCGAAGCGCCATCTGCTTCAACTACGCCGCCAAGGGAGGAGTCCCCGGCAAGGGACGCTCTCCGGCAAGGGAGAACTCTCCGGCAAGGGGCAGCTCTCTGACAAGGGACAGCACCAACGACCCTGCGGCGGCTGAGACCGCAAACTGCAGATCTTGGCACAAGTAATCCACTTGTCTAAGAACTTCCCTTGGTTTCTTCTTCTTCTGATATTCTTCTTGCATATTTGCTTGACTTTTTCTTCCTTCTTCGTTCTTCAGATCCATCTGCCGCGGAGCCAATGGAGACAGAGGATGCCGGCGAGGAAGGCCGCGTGGCAGCAACGACGGCGCTGCCGTTAATGAAGAAGGGGCCGGTGCTGATGAGCCCGCCGGCGAAGAGGCCGCCAAGGCTGCCGCCGCAGAAGCCAGCGAGGGGTTGGGCGATCGCACTGACAGCCCTGAGGCCGCAGGAGCGCTAGGCGCTGCACCGACCGCCGATCCCTCCGCTGCTGCCGTGGAGCCAGGCTCTGAAGATCCCCAGCCCGACGCCTACTTGAAGGCCGGCGATGATATCTTCATCAAGCTACCCTGGGCGTCGAGCTCCAGGGCGCCGGTCGAGGGGGAAACTTTCGATGAGGAGCTGCTCGCCTCCGCCGGGCTGTCGTTGGTCGACGCGCCCAGCAGCAGCAGTGGCGAGCCTGAGGAGGAGCAGCTGCTGCGGAAGCTGCTGTCACTCTACCGCGCCCGGCAAGCCAAGCTGGCTTCCCGGGAAGCGCTTGTCGCGAAGGCGGGAGTGGATATGGAGAAGTGCGCGGAGGAGCTCCGGGGCCAAAATCAAGAAGCTCTCCGGTCCCTGGCACAGGAGCGGGAGCGACTCGACGAGGAGCGCATGACCTTCCTTCTCGAGAAGGCCGAAGCTGAGGAGGAACAAAGGCTGGCTGCCGAGAAGCAGTCCACGCGAGAAGGCGAGTTGGTGCAGCGGAAGGCCAACCTCAACAGCTACGAGGAGGAGCTCGCCAAGCGCGAGCAAGCACTTGGCGGGGCGCTCAAGGAAGCAAAGGACGCTGCCGCGATCGCAGAGGCCGCCAAGAAAGAGCTGGAGGAGAAGGTGGCGCAGCTAGAGGCCAAATATCAGGAAGAGCGGCGAGGAGCTTGCCGTGCTTAAGCGTGAGTGTGAGAAGGATGCTGCCGCCCACGGTGAGCTGCAAGGTCTTCTCGCTGAGAGGGGCAAGGAGCTCAGCGCCCCCAAGGATTCCAATGCAGACCTGGAGCTGAAGCTGGCCACGCTGACGCAGACGCTGGAGGCCGCCAAGGAGCGGGAGAAAACCTTGTCGGAGAAGGTCAAAGCTGACAAGGCGCTGCTGGAGAGCATCGCAGTTACCCAGAACTCGTTCAGAGACACTGTGGAGCACTGGACCGAGGGTCTGGTGAATATTGCCGCAGTCATCAACGAGGAGCTGGCGCAGCTGGGGATGGAGTACTTTGGGTATCCCTCCGATGAGAATCTCCAACCCAGCGCCAAGCTCAGCCTGTTCTTCAAGGGCATGGCGATGGCACTCCAGCGGCTCCGGGAAAGGATCCCAAAGCAGATGGCCGACGAGTCGCGCAAAATCTGCGCCGGGGTTCTCCAGAAGGTGCTGATGAAGGTGGCCTTCCGCAATCCAGGCCTCAGCTTCACCAATGTCCTCAAGTCCTTGCCGCCAGACGCCAATCGGGACGCACTCAAGGCCCTTGTCGCACCCATTGTGGACAAGGTGAGCGAGATCAAGAGGGTCGAGGGCGGACGCGTAGACTAGGCCGCCCATTTCTTCTTTTCCCTTGTCGCTGCTAATCATGTTATGAAAACAGTCTGTTAGAGCTGCGACAAGTTATCTTGTAATATAACTTTATTTCTGTTATCAATTGCTATGTTATTTCCTCTACCAGATTCCTTCCTTTGTATGTTTTTACCCTACGCTTCTAGGGAACTTGTCGGCGCAAGCACCCGAGCTGCGAGCGCTGAGTGCGGAACTTCAGCAGCCTGCTGGCGGCGCTGCTTCTGACAAGAAACCTTGTCGCGACTAGATGCAGCACACTTAAGTTGTTGAGCGGACTCGAAACAAAGTAAGGGCGCAACTAACCACGAGTTGGTTCCTCCGTGCACAGGTTTTCCATACAAAGCAGGGTCGTTCGAGGAAGATAACTCAAAAATTTAAAAAATTGATCGCTCAAACTTTGGCAACTTAGCTTTTCTGTCGTTTGCTTCCCGGCAAGGCAAAACTTTTCTTGAACGACGCCTGGTACGACGCCTGGTCCATACCACAATCTTCTCCTTTCCCCCCGGCAAACTTGTGTGCGAGGGAACCTTCTTTTCCTTTGTTGAAAAAGAAGAAAGAAGAGAAAATGATAATATGGAGCCCTTCGGCTCATTATTGCTTACCGGATGTAGGTGCTGCACAAAGTGTCAGATAACACATGCAAGAAAGAAACTAATGCATGAAATGGACAAGTTGTGCGGAGCACATGGGGTTCTATTAATGCACGGGATCTGCGCCCGGCTTTGTACAAAGGATTACATGCAACAGCGGCAAGACTTCTACAAAAGGTGGTTGCCGGAACGTGTTCTGGCAACCGCGCCCTACGGGAAAAACTTATGAAGATGTTCTATGTTCCAAGAGTTGCTCACCCGAATGCCATCTTCGGTCTCAAGGCGGACAGCGCCGGGCCTTGTGACTCGTTTCACCCGATAAGGGCCTTCCCACTTCGGCGTCAACTTGTTGGAATTCTTGGCGGACTGAACGCGCCGAAGAACAAGGTCGCCTTCCTCGAAGCTTCTGGCTTTAACTTTGCGGCTATGGTAGCGGCGCAAAGCTTGCTGGTATCGAGCAGCTCGTACAGCAGCCTGAAGACGATCTTCCTCAAGGAGCAGCGCGTCGTCTTGTCGCAGCTGTTCTTGCTCAAGCTCATCATAAGCGAGCACTCGAGGCGATCCGTATACGAGTTCCGTGGGGAGAACTGCCTCTGCTCCATAGACTAGAGAGAAACGCGTCTGGCCAGTGGCTTGATTTGGCGTCGTTCTGATCGACCAAAGAACCACCGGTAGCTCCTCGATCCAGTTTCTTCCGCACTTGCGCAGCCTATCAAAAGTTCTGGTCTTGAGCCCGCGCTGCACTTCAGCATTTGCCCTCTCCGCTTGACCGTTGCTTCTCGGATGAGCAATAGAAGCGAAGCAAACCTTGGCGCCAAGGTCTTGGACGTACTGCATGAAGGTGCGGCTCGTGAATTGCGTGCCGTTGTCGGTGATGATCCTGTTAGGGATCCCGAAACAGCAAACAATTGACCTGAAGAACTTGACTGCTGACTGTGCTATCACCTTCCTCACTAGCTGCACTTCCGGCCACTTTGTGAACTTGTCGATTGCGACGTACAAGTACTCAAAGCCCCTGACAGCTCGGGGGAAAGGGACAAGAATATCGAGCCCCCAGACCGAAAATTGCCAGGATAAAGGGATCGTCTAAAGAGCTTGAGCTGGCTGGTGTATCTGTTTGGAGTGGAACTGGCATGCTTCACACTTGGTTACTTGTGCAGTTGCATCCTGGAGGGCTGTCGGCCAAAAGAAACCTTCCTGGAAAGCTTTGCCGGCAAGTGCTCTTGCGCCAATGTGGTGGCCACATATGCCTCCATGTATCTCTGCCAACAGCTTTTGTCCATCTTCCCGGCAAATACACTTCAATTTCACACCGTTGAGTCTTCTTCTGTACAGTATGCTATCGACAAACTGGTACATACTTGACTGCCGGGCTACTCTTTCCGCTTCTTCTTGCTCTTCGGGAAGTTCTCCTGTCTGAAGGAAACGGACAATCTGCTGTGCCCATGCTGGAGCTTGTGGCTCAACAACAAGGAGTAAAGGCACATCTGCTGCTGCGGGAACATCCGCTTCTACGGCAAGGACTTGCGGCCCTGCCGGAGCTTGATGTTCCCCGGCAAGTTTGCCGGAGCAAAACTTGTCGGGAGCGTCTGCTTCAACAGAACAAACCATAAGGCTTGCCGGAGCAGACTGCCCCTCAGCATCCTTGGTGTTGATCTTGGGGACTTTCTTGGCGGCGGCTTCGTGGAGCTCTGCCGGAAAGTAGTCACCAGAAACCAACTTCCTCTTCTTGCTTTGTCCAGTTCATGGTGTTACGAATGGTTGAGTCAACTTGAGCGCAAAGATCCCTGGTTCCACAGGTAACTTTAGTGCGGCGCACTTTGACAGGCCATCAGGAATGTCATTCTGAGCTCCTGGGATATGCTCCATCTGTAGGCCGTCAAAGTGCTCTTCTAGCTTCCTCACTTCATCAACATATGCTTCCATCAATGGACTCTGGTAGTTCTTGTTCACTTGGCGAACAACAAGCTGTGAGTCACCCCTGACAATGAGCTTCTTGATCCCAAGGTCTGCTGCGATTCTGAGACCGGCAAGCAATCCTTCATACTCTGCAGTATTGTTGGTTGCTTGCTCCTTGGAAAAGTGCATCTGGACTACGTACTTGAGGTGCTCTCCGGTGGGCGCGACAAGCAGCACGCCCGCACCGGCGCCTTGCAGCGAGAAAGCACCATCAAAGTACATCAGCCACTCTTTGCTTGCCTCTTTGACGGGGATGCTCGTCTCTGGAATTTCTTCATCTGGGGTTGGCGTCCATTCTGCTATGAACTCTGCCAATGCTCTACTTTGGATAGTTGAAGTGCTCTCAAACTTGAGGACAAAGCTTGGCAGTTCCTGTGCCCACTCGACAATCCTGCCTGTCGCTTCTGGATTTTGTAGTATCCTTTTCAGCGGAAAGCGAGTGACGACTGTGATCTCATGTGCTTGGAAGTAATGGCGCAGCTTTCTCGAGGCCATGAGGAGGCCGAAAAGCAACTTTTGCACACCAGAGTACCTTGATCTAGCCCCATGTAGAAGGGAACTGACAAAGTAAACTGGACGCTGTACCATTCTCTTCTGCATCTTATCATGCTCCTGCGCAGATCCATGTTTGTCGGGACCAGAGCTTGTCGGCGAAGCCCCCTGCTTGTCGCTAGATGCATCTGCCGTGGTTGCTGGCTCATCATCTGCCTCCCTCTCCGCTACTAACGCAGCACTAACCACTTGATTGGTTGCCGCTATATACAGCAACAACTTCTCTTGCGGCTTAGGTGCGACAAGTATTGGAGTGGAGGACAGGTATCTCTTCAAGTCCTGCAGTGCAGCCTCCGCCTCCGGAGTCCATTTCATTGGACCCGCCTTTTTCAAAATTTTGAAAAATGGTAGGGTGCACTCAGCAGATCTAGAGATAAACCTGCTGAGAGCAGCCACGCAACCTGCAAGCCTTCGTACATCCTTGACGCGCTTTGGTGCTTTGATTTGTTCAATGGCCTTGATCTTGTCGGGATTGGCTTCAATTCCCCGCCGAGACACCAAGAACCCGAGAAGCTTGCCGGAAGGAACTCCAAACACGCACTTCTCGGGGTTAAGCTTGAGGTTGATCTTGCGCAGATTTGCAAATGTCTCGTCTAAATCTTGAATCAGGGTCGCCCTGCTCTTGCTCTTGACCACTATGTCATCCATGTAGGCCTCCACATTTCTGTGCATCTGTGGCTCAAAAGCGTGGTGGACTACCCTTGCGAATGTTGAACCAGCATTCTTCAAACTGAAAGGCATCCGTACGAAGCAGTACGTGCCACACGGGGTGATAAATGTAGTTTTCTCTTCATCCTCTTCTGCCATGAAGATCTGATGGTATCTGGAGTATGCATCAAGGAATGAAAGCAAATCACATCCGGCTGTGGAGTCAACAATCTGGTCAATGCGCGGCAAGGGAAATGGGTCTTTGGGACAAGCTTTATTGACATCAGTGAAGTCAATACAAAGCCTCCATTTCCCGTTAGCCTTGCGCACGACAACAGGATTGGCCAACCACGTAGGATGGATCACTCCTCTGACAAGGCCTGATGCTTCCAACTTCTTGATTTCTTCTACGATGAATTCTTGGCGCTCCACTGTCTGCTTCCTAACTCTCTGCTTGACGGGCCGCGCATGAGGACAGACGGCAAGGTGGTGCTCAATTACTTTCCTGGGAACACCGGGGATATCAGACGGTTGCCACGCAAACACGTCGACATTCGCCCGCAGGAAAGCAATGAGCGCGCTTTCCTATTTGGGGTCAAGAGTGGCGCTGATGGTGAAGGTACCACCAGCGCCGTCTTCCTTGGCGGACACCTTCTTGGTCTCAGGTGGAGCTGCCATTGCCTTCTTACACTTGCCGGTGGAGCTCGATGGTGCGTCCTCGACGATAGCGCAGCACTCCAAAGAGGTGCGCTTGCCGGAGTGGGCATCAGAGCTCTTGCCGGACTTGGTCTTCTTCTTCCCCCCGGGAGCTTCAGCGGCAAGTGTCTTGCGTTCTGCTGCGGCTGCTGCTTCCCGGTAGATCTTGTCGGCACAGATAAGAGCATCCTCCTTGTCGCCAGGACAGAAATGACACTTATCGGGCCTGGCATTTTCAGTACGTTGTACGCATAGTGAGAGGCTGCCATGAACTTGGCGAGTGCCGGACGGCCAAGGTAATGGAAAGTCAGCAACATCAAATGTGACCCTCTTAGTCCTGAAGTTCAGCTCGCCGCCAAATGTTACCGGCAATGTGATCTTTCCCTTCGGCTTGCTTCTTCTCGGGTTGATTCCTTGAAATGTACCGGTCTCTTTGAGCTCGCTGTCAGGGATCTGAAGTTTCTGGAGCACCGCGGAGGAGATCAGATTCAAGCCGGCCCCACCGTCAACTAGCATCTTAGTGACCTTGAGGTTGCGGATTCTTGGTGAAACCAACATCGGCAAGCACCCGACCGCAGTTATGCAATCAGGGTGGTCCTCAATATCAAAGATGATAGGCGTGCTGGACCATTTCAGAGGCTTGCGTGACTCGACGGGTGGTTCTGCTGCATTAACTTCCCGCACCCATTGCTTGAGCTGACGGTGCGAGGTATGCAGAGAAGCACCACCGTCAACGCACAGGACCTCTGTGGCTCTCTGGAACTCCTACTCATCAGTCTCCTCATCATCCATGTCATCATCGTCATCGTCATCTTCATCCTTGTCGCGGCCGCGAGGAGGTCTGTCTCCTTGCCGCTGCTTGGCCTTGCCGCAGCGTCCTCCTCGGCCGGGACGTTTCTTGCCGGATCCCCCAGCACCTTCCCGGGCCTTCTCCTTGTCGCGCCACTTGTATTCAGCTTTCTGTTGCTCAACAAGCTGCTCGACTTTCTTACAGTTTTGGAGATCATGTCCCTTGGTGCGGTGGATCTTGCAATACTGCTTGTTGGTGCCGTCCTGCTTGTTGGCGACCGCCACCTCCGCGGCAACCTCCTTGCCGGAGTCACCAGCTTTGGCTTCCTTGGCGCCACCACCGTTGCCGGACTGCTCAACAACTAGCACCTCTTTGCCTTTCCTTCTTCTGTTGTTCCGCCGCCGGTTTTTCCTTGCTGGGGCAGCATCTTCACTGTCAGATCCTCCCACTCCTACATTCTCTCCGGGGAGTCTCCTCCCTTCCTCAGCACGTGCACACTTGTCCGCCAGTGCATATAACTCACTGACGTCCCTGATCTTGCACATCGCCATTTCCTCCCGCATCCTGCGGTTTCGCACGTTCTGATGGAACGCGCTGATCACCGCGGCAGGGTGGACGTCTGGGATGTTGTGCTGCACACTACTGAATCTCTGAATGTACTTGCGCAGGGGCTCTCCTTCCTTCTGGCGAGCAGATGAAGATCACTCTCCTGGCCATGAGGCTTGTGTCCGCCTATGAAGGCGCCGACAAACTGATGGCACAGATCAGCCCAAGAGGATATGGAGTTGTCCGGCAAGTGCATGAGCCAGGATCTGACGTTGGGCTTGAGCACCAGCGGGAAGTAGTTGGCAAGGATCTTGTCATCCCGTCCCCCAGCAGCCTGCACCGCAATGGTGTAGATGCTGAGGAACTCCGACGGATGCGTCTTGCCGTCGTACTTCTCCGGTACGTCTGGCTTGAAGTTCTTCATGCTGGGAAACTGGACTTGCCGCAGCTCACGAGTGAACGCAGGGCAACCTACCACGTACGGTAGATCGCCTGGTTCCCCTGGCGCATGCATGTCAACAGAGGGCCCAGCGCGCTTGTCGGATTGACGTCGCGCTTCTCTCCGGAGCTCGATGCGAGTTCGAGCGTCTTCTTGTTGTCGATCATGAAGAACTTGGCGCTGATCGCGACGAGCTCGTGGATCCGAAGATGCGGTGGAGTCGCTGTCGAGGTGGATCCGGCGAGTCGGCGATCTTGGCCTTCGGGGCGGTGATTGCATGGTAGTTGCACCTCCACCCGTTTCGTCGCCACCGGCTCGCGCCCGGCAACCCTGCCGCGGCGGCGACGCGCTCGGCCGCCATGGAATGTCGCCGTTGGCGTAGCCGATGAGACTCTGAATGGTGGCCCTCCATTCGTCTATCTTGTCCGACGTGGGAGGGTAATCTAGGAGAAGTTGAGCTCGCGCCAAAGCTTCTGCTGGAGTGGTGGGTGGCAGTGGCGGACGGCGCGAGGAGCGGGACGTGCTCGGACTTCTAACTATGTTAGAAGGAGCAGTATCCCGTCCAGGCGACCATGCCCCGCTCGTGCCAGTACACTGGCGTGCATGCTGGTCTTGAGCGCCCGAGATCCACCAGCTTGGTCTTGGCCTATCATGCGTATGGCGCTACAAGTGCCATGACGCTGTTGGTCTTGCGCTTCCTGAGAGTTGCGTGGAACGTGTACAGCCGCCGAGGTTTGTGCAGCCTTGTTCTTGCACCTGGCAGCATCATGAGCTTCCTCGTCGACGTCCATTCTTCCGCCGGCATCCATTCCACCACCCGTTTGCTCCAAAGTGACGTGGCCGGAGCGGCTGCCGCCGGAGTCTTCTTCTTCTTCGGTGGCATGTTGATGAAGGGGATGAAGATCTATCTCGTGTGAACGCCGGATCAGGTTCACACAATCTCGATGCCCCCTACCTGGCGCGCCAAAGATGTCGGGGAAACTGATCCACGAACACCTATGGGGCCGGCGGACCGGGCCCCTTTCGGTTCGGCGGGGGGCGGAGGTCGCATGAAGAGCAGATCGAGGCGAAGCACACGAGCGGTTTACCCAGCTTCGGAGCTCTCCGGAGAGATAACACTCCTACTGCTGCTTGTCTGGTTCTATTAGGTTCTTTCTCTAGAGAGAGAGAGCGTAGTGTTTTTGCGGGTTACGAGTGAGTCGAACCGAACCCCCTCTAAGTTGCGCATGGGCCTCCTTTTATACGCTAAAGGGGTCACCGACAGGTGGCAACGCAGAGAAGGGTACAAATGTAAAAAGTGAGGTGGTTGGTACAGTTACTTGTATAGTGTACCCTACCTAACCCTGACGGCAGGGGACAAGGGCATTTAATGCCCGTCTGGGTCGCCCAAATAGTGCAGAAAAGGACTGTTCGGGGCGCCACTGTTCGCCACGATGGCAGTCTTGTCAGCTTCGCATGCCATTGCGCACCGCTGGCTGCACAGCCACCCGCCACACGCGCCTGGAGAGGCCCCCAGAGCGACACGTTGGTGGATGCGCTGGAGCGCGGGCACAGAGTGGCCGCCTGCCGCGGCAAGCGCCTTGCCGCTCCTGTTATCTTGTCGGGTCCGGAAGCTTGTCCCTCACCGGGCTTCGAGGTACCTTGGTTGGTCTTCCCGGCAAGCTCCTCTTGCCGGGGCCTTGTTGCCTTGCCGGAGCGCGTGGCGCGTCGCGGCAAGTTCCTTGGAGTGCCTTGGTTGGCCTTCCCGGCAAGCTCCTCTTGCCGGGGCCTTGTCTCCTGAGCTTAAATACTTTGTTCTTGAATGGCCCCAAGGGGACCACGGAGGATCTTGGCGTTCTCCCGGCAAGCCTTGCCGCGGGGTGCTGCAACTGCCCGTGCACAAGTTCGGGGCACTAGGGTATCCCTATTCTAGTACACCGACATCTGCCATATGGACTAAATTTGAATAAATTTTCCTTATTTGAATATGATTGTTATCAAGTAATACAATAATTTAAATATTATCTTGATAACAAAAAACATGTGTATAGCAGTAATCATATTTCACTATGAACTACATGTACCATACGCTCTCCAATTCAAATATTTGTGTCCATTTTATATTGATTTCAAATCATAGTACATTATTGATCTAGGTAGCGAGATGTTCGGGATAATCTAAACACTATTTTCATATGTATAATTTTTGGCTGAATTGGGACAAGTTTTGGTATAAGCTTCTTGCAAAACCGGAGATTCTCTCAACAAGCCTCGTGGTTCCGAGAGGGAATCTGTCACCTTTGTGTGCGAAACGATATACGCTGCCTCCCCCTGATTTTCTTTATAGAGGTAACATAGAACTATATGAGTGCCCTGTTAAATTTTGGAATTATTTCGGGTTCATTTGGCCTTTTTATACATTAATTAAGTTTCTGGACTTTTAATGTGCATAATCTAAATATGAATTGCATGCACATGCTCCGGTGCACCAAAGTGGGTTGAAAATCACATGTGTGTCCTTGGTTGAATTTCTAGGTCCCATGGAAGAAATGAGAATGAAATTCAAACATCTGGGCGTCATGACTCGGCCGAGAACATCGAGAAACTTAGATTTTAAATTCATGTAAATCCAAAACTCGCCTGGAAATCATTAAACTTGGCATGGTGTCATGTCATGGCACTAACATGTTGTGGTAAAAAATTGGGCCGATTTGGAAGCTCATGGTTCTAAGAGGGAACGTGCCACCTTTGAGTGTGAAACGATATACGCTGCCCCCCCTTGAGTTTCTTAACAAAGGCAACATAGAACTACATGAGTGCCCTGTTAAATTTGGAAATTATTCCATGTTCGTTTGTCGTTTTTATACATTAAAATTGAGTTTTTGGTCATTTAATGTGCATAAGTCAAATTTGAACTACAAGCACATGCTCTCATGCACCAAAGTTGGTTGAAAAATCACAATTGTGTCCTCCGGTGAATTTCTAGGTCCCATGCAAGAAATGAGAATAAAATTAAAACATCTGGGCATCGTGGCTCGGCCAAGAACATTGAGAAACTTGATTATAAAATTCTTGTAAATCCAAAACATATCTGAAAATCATGAAACTTGGCATGGGTGTCATGTCATGGTACTACCATGCTATGGTAAAAAAACTGGCTGAATAGGAACATATTTTGGTATAAGCTTCTTGCAAACCGAAGCTTCTATCAAGAAGGCTCGTGGTTCTTAGAGGGAACGTGCCACCTTTGAGTGTGAAACGATATACGTTGTCCCCCTTGAGTTTACTTACAAAGGCAACATAGAACTACATGAGTGCACTATTAAATTTTGGAATTATTCCAGCTACGTTTGGCCTTATTTACACATTAATTGAGCTTTTGGTCATTTAATGTGCATAGTTCAAATTTGAACTACAAGCACATGCTCCCGTGCACCAAAGTTGGTTGAAAAATCACATTTGTGTCCTCTAGTGAATTTCTAGGTCCCGTGCAAAAAATGAGAATAAAATTCAAACATCTGGGCATCATGGCTCGGTCGAGAACATTGAGAAACTTGGCTTTAAAATCATGAAACTTGGCATGGTGTCATGTCATGGTGTTACCATGCCGTGGTAAAAAAAATTGGCCGAATAGGAACAAATTTTGGTATAAGCTTCTTGCAAATCGGAGCTTCTCTAAAGAAGGCACGTGGTTCTGGGAGGGAACGTGTCACCTTTGTGTGCATAATTCAAATTTGAAATACAAGCACATGTTCCAGTGCACTAAAGTTGGTTAAAAAATCACATGTGTGTCCTCGGGTAAATTTCTAGGTTCCATGCAAGAAATGGGAATGAAATTCAAAATTCTGAGCGTCGTGGATGGGTTGGAAACATTGAGAAACTTAGTTTTTTAATTCTTGTAAATCCAAAACACGCATGAAAATAATGAAACTTGGCTTGGTGCCATGACATGGCACCAAAATGTTGTGGTAATTTTGCAGTCCAATTTGCGAAGGCGCACACATTAACAATCAACAAAGTCATTTTGGAACAAGTGATGTCACGTTACAATCGGAAACACAAGTATTATTGAAACCGTGGGCATTCTACTTACTAGTACCATTTACGTGCCGCCACACGTCCCCATTTTTTATTAGCTAGGAGGCGCCGTGCAGGGTAGTTATTTGAGTATGAGAGGCATGCGATCAGACCCCTACGCGTGCTTATCAGGAGGAGAGTCCTTTGACCTCCATCTGCCGTCCACCTCTCTCCCGAGGTTTCGCCATTAGTGGCGCCCGAGCCTCTGTTTAATGGCGTGGCTATGTGTCACTCGACTGAGATTTAAGAGAGAAAAAATAAAATCTGAAAGCACGGATCTTGATGTAAGATCCGACGGACCTATATAGCATCTACTGCGACTTATAGCAAGACTGATGAATATATAAGGACGATTAATTGTCTTACATAATTAGAAAGATAAATAAGAAAGCCACATGCGGCTATGCCCGAAATACACAAGGGCAAAAGAAGAAGGAAGACAAGTATCTGGCTCGCTGATCTCTACTTTCTTGATGTGTTCCTACAGGCCGCGGGAACTAGTCTCTGTGGCGAGCGGCGATGAGCTCTTTCATTTCCTCAAGACGCTTCTTGAGAACATCCACGGATTCCTCCTCCACCCTTTTGCGCTCGTTGCAGAGCATGTCATTCTCGTCCATAAGTTTTTTGATGATGATGTCGGTCCTCTTCAACAAGGCATGGGTCTACACTTCGGACGATCTTTTCCCTCAGCAGTTCGCGCTCGGCCCAGAGCCTCTCATTGCCCTCCCTTAGTTGCCGGATGATGCCGGTAGCCTGTTCAAGCAAGGCTTTCATGTCCTCCTGCAACCTTGCCCAGCCGGAGATCTGATCCATCTGGCTATGGACAATTGCATGCATGCGCCTGTAATAGTAGTCGCCTGCCCGCCAAAAAATTTCCCAGGCCACCACGGCACGGCGGGGCATCTCTGCTGCATTCACGGTGCGGCGGGACATCTCTGCTGCTTCCGCGGTGCGGCCGGACCAGTCTGCTGCATCGACGGCATGGCGGGACCTCCGTGCTGCTTCAGCGGCACGGCGGGACCTCTGTGCTGCTACTTCCGCGTGGTGAGACATGTCGGCTGCTCTCGCAGCGAGGCGGAACATCTCTCGTGCTTCCGCTTCCATGCTTGCCTATCCCTGGTGGCAATCTCTTGACCCAGAACTCACGCTGGCCATGGCAGACGCAAGGGAAGGATGCTAAATGACTTGTTTGTTTTTGTGGATGAGGAGTTGAGGAGGAATGTGCAGTCATTTTGGCATACTAGTATTTAAAACCGAGTACTAATACGCTCCTAAGTGGGAAACCGTTTAGGTTGTGATCGGTGTGAACAGGTTTGCAATTCAATATAGCGTGGTACTAATACGCTCCTATGTGGGAAACCGTTTAGGTTGTGATCGGTGTGAACAGGTTTGCAATTCAATATAGTGTAGAGTAATTTGAAATGTGACAAGACGCAAGCTCAAAATTTATTGACGGTTCTAGTTTCGAAGTGCGGCACTATTCCCGGATAGAGTAGTTCTTTTTCTACTCCCTCCTTTCCGGTTTATAGGGCTTATCTCAAAATTTTAGTTTTTCCATTTTATAAGGCTCAATTTGGTTGTTCCCCATCACATGTTCAGATTACAAGGTGCATTAAATCATTGCATGCAAGTATTAAGAGAAAATTGACCAATGCATGTACTTTATGCATGCATGCATTGCAATTAATGCATTGATAAAATTAATTTTTTGAGAAAAACAAGAGCATTAATTAGGTGCTTTTGCAAACTACAAAAAATATTCCACCACTCACCATCTTGGTTGGTGAGATTTTTGAATTAAGCCCTATAAACCGGAAAGGAGGGAGTACTGCTGTGTACGTGCAATAACTGGCACCGTCGTATACATATCTTACTGTTAATCTGGCTTTCGACAGGAATAACCGCGTGGCGAGCTCTAGGCTAGTCTTTTTTTCAGACGCATTAAACCTATCTCTCAGGACTTCTCGCACGCACCACCGTGCCACCCACAAAAACTTGTACTCTGAGTTTAGTACGTTATACAGGAAGAGAAGAGGTGCACACACGCACTCGTCCTCTCACACACGCGTCTGTTTTTTCTCGAAAAGGAGGATGATGACCCCCGGCCTCTGCATCTGGGAGTCACACACGCATCTGTAGCTACGAATTGTAGTGTTCTCAACCATCCGATTGGCTCTATCATGGATGTACCTATATACTAAAACATGTCTAGGTACATCTATATTTTGACAAATGGAAGGCATGTATTGTGGAACGGAGGGAGTGCTTGTCGTCAAAATGGATAAAAAGGGACGTATCTAGAACTAAAATACGTCTACATACATCTCCTTTTATCCTTTTTGATGACAAGTAGTACTTCTTACCCAAAGGAACTTTATATCCAACAGACACAAAATATCCGTTCGACTGTTGGAAAATTACTGATCTGATGTCGAAGTAATTGATGCATCCCCACCAAAACCAACCATATCTTAAGTTAAGTAGACCGAGGTAATCCCTATATTAGCATACTACTAAGATAAACAGAAGGCACTGTAGAAACATTTAGGATGTGAGCTTGTCAATCTGAATGTGGAGGGACACCAGCTTAGCACCGGCCGGCAGCTTTGGCGGAACTGTGAATAAGGTCAGCTCCTGCACGTCAACGTCGCCAGGATCCTTGCTGCTTGTCACCTCCATTTCCACCTTGACGGTGTTGGTCGTGCCTTTGGGCTCCCCCAGCGGGCTGTTTGCCCATGGCTTGGCCATGTAGTGCGGTAGTGGGGATGCCCCTACTCTAATGCAGACGACCGATACGGTGATAGGCGCGCCGATGTCGAGCACGCCGCCGACCAAGAAAACGCACGACCGTCCTCCTCCGCGGATAGCAAGAGCCGTGCCTCCGACAGTGGCACTTGCAGCTGGAGCACCTTGCCGTACTAGATCATGTGCATGGGCATGGGATGAGCGGTGCTGATGTGGTGGTAGAGCGCCAGGGGCGGGCCTTCGTAGCCGCAGACGGGCACGAGGCATTTGCAGGGCGCGAGCGGACACATGCTCTGGTGATCGGCGAGCTTGTGCTAAGTGACGTAGAGCCCACAGCCTTCATGCGGGCACTCCACCCTCACCGACAAAAGGATGGAGTCCACCGCCGTGTTCCATACGTCGAAGCCACCGCTGCGATCGCACTTCTGGCACTCCCGTTGGTTCTCAGGGCGCTTGACGCGGCAGTCCACGCAGGCCAGGTGCCCTCCCTTGCACTACAGAAATCAATCGAACAACACATCAATCAAGAAACCTGCACCTTGCTCAATCAGCCGAACGGACGAGGTGTATTCGAACCGCATACACTGGAGGCGTCAAGGGGCAGAGGCACAAGGGGCAGTGGAACACAGTGAGGTCCATCGAGACCTTAGAGAGCTCCATCGTCGGGTCCTGTTTGGTCTGCATGATCTCGCCCTCCTCGTGCACAACCATCTCTCGACTTGGGATCGGGCATTACAAAGCTTTACCGTCACATACTTTATACTACTTCAAGGTGCATTAAATCAACACATGCAAGTATCAAAAGGAGAGTCACGGCATGCACGCATGCGTTGTAACTAATGCATCGGTAAACACAAATTATTGAAATATATCGAGTGCAGTGCTTTGATGTGCCGCATCAACCCGTACATCAACAAGAAGTTTGATTATCCTCTCCCTGGTGGACTTAACTACACCTGCCTTTGGCTGTATGACAGGTTAGCCACACACCTGTCGGGCCCACCTGTCATACACGCAAAGTCAGGAGCGTCCCTCCCTTGCCCATGAGCGTTGTGGCTGGCAAGACTAGGAGAAGCTTTCGCTACACGCTCTCCCTCCCGCACGCGGTGGACATGCAGCAGTTCAATCGGCGTCAGATGGGCAGAAGCGTACTGTCGTACTCCTCCAGTGCAGTAGTACTCCATCTTTGTTCGACTTCCCGAAGAGGCGAAGAGCCAAGCGCAGCCCGGACTCTCGTGTGGTGATACGTCTCCATCATATTTATAATTTTTGATTGTTCCATGCCAATATTCTACAACTTTTATATACTTTTGGGAACTTTTTATACTATTTTTTGGGACTAACACATTGATCCAGTGTCCAGTGCCAGTTCCTGTCTGTTGCATGTTTTTTAATTCGCAGAAACCCAATATCAAACGGAGTCCAAACGGGATAAAAATGGACGCAGATTTTATTTGGAATATTTATGATTTTTGGGAAGTAAAATCAACGCGAAACGCTGTGCGGGGTGGCCATGAGACAGGGGAGCGTGCCCTCCCCTTGGGTGCGCCCTGGACTCTCGTGGGCCACCCAAAAGTAGGTTGACGCTCTTCTTTTGGCACAAGAAAGCTAATTTTACGAGAAAAATCTGGGCGAAAGATTCACCCCAATCGGAGTTATGGATCTCCGGATATTTAAGAAACGGTGAAGGGGTAGAATCTAGGAACGCAGAAACAGAGAGATAGATCCAATCTCGGAGGGGCTCTCGCCCCTCCCAAGCCATGGGAGCCAAGGAACAGAGGGGAAACCCTTCTCCCATCTAGGGAGGAGGTCAAGGAAGAAGAAGAAGAAGGGGGGCTCTCTCCCTCTTGCTTCCGGTGGCGCCGGAACGCCGCCGGGGCCATCATCATCACCGCGATCTTCACCAACACCGCCGTCATCTTCACCAACATCTCCATCACCTTCCCCCATCTATATCCAGCGGTCCACTCTCCTGCAACCCGCTGTACCCTCTACTTGAACATGGTGCTTTATGCTTCATATTATTTTCCAATGATGTGTTGCCATCCTATGATGTCTGAGTAGATTTTTGTTGTCCTATCGGTGATTAATGAATTTCTATGATTGGTTTGAGTTGCATGTTTTATTATTGGTGCTGTCCTATTGTGCTCTCCGTGTTGCACAAGCGTGAGGGATCCCCGCTGTAGGGTGTTGCAATGCGTTCATGGTTCTCTTATAGTGGGTTGCGTGAGTGACTGAAACACAAACCCGAGTAAGGGGATTGTTGCGTATGGGATAAAAGGGGACTTGATGCTTTAATGCTATGGTTGGGTTTTACCTTAATGAATCTTTAGTATTTGCGGACGCTTGCTAGAGTTCCAATCATACGTGCGTATGATCCAAGAAGAGAAAGTATGTTAGCTTATGCCTCTCCCTCAAATAGAATTTCAATAGTGATTACCGGTCTAGTAACATAGTCAATTGCTTAGGGACAATTTCACAACTCCTACCACCACTTTTACACACTCACTATATTTACTTTATTGCATCTTTATATAAACAGCCCCTAGTTTATATATACGTGTTCTTTATTATCTTACAAACCTATCCTATCACACCTACAAAGTACTTCTAGTTTCATACTTGTTCTAGGTAAAGCGAACGTCAAGCGTGCGTAGAGTCGTATCAGTGGCCGATAGGACTTGAGAGAGTATTTGTTATACCTTTAGCTCCTTGTTGGGTTCGACACTCTTACTTATCGAAAGAGGCTACAACTATCCCGTATACTTGCGGGTTATCAAGACCTTTTTCTGGCGCCGTTGCCGGGGAGTCATAGCATGGGGTGAATATTCTCGCGTGTGCTTGTTTGCTTTATCACTAAGTAATTTTTTATTTGCTGTTCTTAGTTGTTTTCTATCTTTAGCTATGGGTAGGAAACGCAAAATACCAAAAAAATTAGTTGTACCTACTGAACCAGTGGTTGAAGAACCACTCAAAATCTATCACACTCCTGAAGCTTTCTACTTGGATCATCTTTGATCCCTTTGTGCTCGTGCTGAAACCCCCACTAGTTTAGTTGAGGGAAAATCTTTAGATGAGCATGCTTGTTTTGTGCGACGCCGTATATCTGAAAAAGAGAAACTATTATGGGATCAAATTCAACATTTGCATTGCAATGCCATGCTTGGAATTTATGTGAAATATATGAGTTTACTTGTTGTTCTGAGGACCCTAAGAAACACCTACCCTATCAATGCTTGTTTAGTGATAATGGAATCGTATCTTCGTATGCTAAGGGTGTTTACAATTACTATGATGTTCAACAAATTGAAGAATTTGTTGCTTTTAAAGGTGCTTATGAGATTGCCTCTTTGATTGAAAAGTATGATGCTACTCTTTACAAATCTGAAAATTTTGCCATATTTCAATATTGTTATGATAATTATGCTTCTAATGCCTATGTTAAACCATATATTGAGGACTTCTCCGCTGTCCAGGAAGAGATTAATATTTTGCAGGAAGCTACGGAAGAAGAAATTGATGAAACCGTGAGCTGAATGGATGAAAAAGACGATGAGGAGAGCGAAGAACAAAAGGAGGAAGAGCGGATTAGATACCCGTGCCCACCTTCTAATGAGAGTAACCCTCCAACTCATACATTATTTAATTCGCCTTCGTGCTTACCGAAGGATGATTGCTATGATGATTGCTATGATCCCTTGAATTTGTTGAAATATCCCTTTTTGATGATGCTTGCTATGCTTGTGGCCAAGATGCCAATATGGATTATGCTTATGGAGATGAACTTGCTATAGTTCCTTATGTTAAACATGAAATTGTTGCTATTGCACCCACGCATGATAATCCTATTATCTTTTTGAATTCTCCAAACTACACTATATCGGAGAAGTCTGTGCTTATTAAGGATTATATTGATGGGTTGCCTTTTACCATTGCACATGATAATTTTGAAAACTATAATATGCATGTCCTTGCTCCTCCTTCTTGCAATAATTATGAGAGAGGAACTACATCTCTGCCTCTTTATGTTTCCAACACGATAGAATTACAAGAAACTGCTTATACTATGCATTGGCCTTTACTTGGTGTGCATGAATTGTTCTTTTATGACATGCCGATGCATAGGAAGAGAGTTAGACTTCGTTGTTGCATGATATATGTTACTTTGTGCTCACCACTAAATTACAAATCATTGTTAATTAAAATTGGCTTTGATATACCTTGGGATCTGGGTGGATTCATTACTTGAGCACTAAATGCCTAGCTTAATGGCTTTAAAGAAAGCGCTACCAGGGAGACAACCCGAAAGTTTTAGAGAGTTATTTATTTCTGTTGAGTTCTTTCATATATTTTAAAAACAAAAAAATAAAGAGGGGAACCCGAAAACTTTTCAAAAAGGAAAGTGAACGTGAGAAAGACAAGCATTGTTGAAGTGGGAGAGCTCCTTGAAATTTGTTCATGCTCACGGAAACTTTGTGAATCTTAATTATAGAAACTTTTCATCAAAAATAATTATCCCCTTGTACAATTCCATTGTATTATAAAAATAATGTGCCAAGGCTTGCCTTTAGGATGTTTACAATGCTTGTTGGTTTGTACGGTGTAGGACAGAAACTTTGGCAGTAGTGCGCGATTTTACATTTTTAACTGGAACGTCAATTGGTTCTGATTCCTATTGCACTGTCTTGCTATAGAACTTGTTTTATTTTTCCTAGTTTTGGTAGAATTTTTGGGGTAGCAGAAGTATGGTGGATGTTCAGATTTCTACAGACTGTTCTGTTTTTGATAGATTCTGTTTTTGATGCATAGTTTGCTTGTTTTTGATGAATCTATCAATTTATATTAGTATTAAGCCATGAAAAAGTTAAGTTGCAGTATACACAATGCAAAAACAAAATATGAATTGGTTTGCAACAGTACTTAGAGTGGTGATTTGCTTTATTATACTAATGGATCTTACCGAGTTTTCTGTTGAAGTTTTGTGTGGATGTACTGTCTAATCGAGGATGTCTCGATATGAGGAAAAGGAAGAGAGGCAAGAGTTCAAGCTTGGGGATGCCTGAGCCACCCCAAGTAAATATTCAAGGAGACTCAAGCGTCTAAGCTTGGGGATGCCCCGGAAGGCATCCCCTCTTTCTTCAACAAGTATCGGTATGTTTTCGAATTCGTTTTGTTCATGCATTATGTGCAAGTCTTGGAGCGTCTTCTGCATTTAGTTTTCACTTTTATTTTATGCACCATGCTGGTATGAGATAGTCCTTGGTTGATTTATAGAATGCTCATTGCACTTCACTTAAATCTTTTGAGTATGGTTTTATAGAATGCTTCACGTGCTTCACTTATAACTTTTGAAGTTTGGATTGCCTGTTTCTCTTAACATAGACAACCACCATTTGTAGAATGCTGTTTTGCTTCACTTATATTTGTTAGAGCGTGGGCATATATTTTATATAAAGAATTAAACTCTCTTGCTTCACTTATATCTATTTAGAGAGATGATAGGAATTGGTCATTCACATGGTTAGTCTTAAAATCCTACATAAACTTGTAGATCGTTGAATATGATATGTTTGATTCCTTGCAATAGTTTTGCGATATAAAGGTGTTGATATTAGAGTTATGCTAGTGGGTGATTGTAGATCAGTATAAATACTTGTGTTGAGGTTTGTGATTCCCGTAGCATGCACGTATGGTGAACCGCTTTGTGATGAAGTTGGAGCACAATTTTATTTATTTATTGTCTTCCTTATGAGTGGCGGTCGGGGACGAGCGATGGTCTTTTCCTACCAATCTACCCCCCTAGGAGCATGCGCGTAGTACATTGTTTTCAATGGCTTGTAGATTTTTGCAATAAGTATATGAGTTCTTTATGACTAATGTTGAGTCCATGGATTATAGGCACTCTCACACTTCCATAATTGCTAGCCTCTTCGATACCATGCATTACCCTTTCTCACCTCGAGAGTTGGTGCAAACTTCGCTGGTGCATCCAAACCCCGTGATATGATATGCTCTTTCACACATAAGCCTCCTTATATCTTCCTCAAAACAGCCACCATACCTACCTATTATGGCATTTCCATAGCCATTCCGAGATATATTGCCATACAACTTCCATCATCATCATATACATGACTTGAGCATTTATTGTAATATTGCTTTGCATGATCTTAAGATAGCTAGCATGATGTTTTCATGGCTTGTCCGTTTTTTGATGTCATTGTTATGCTAGATCATTGCACATCCCGGTACATCGCCGGAGGCATTCATATAGAGTCATATCTTTGTTCTAGATATTGAGTTATAAGTAAATAAAAGTGTGATGATCATCATTATTAGAGCATTGCCCCAGTGAGGAAAGGATGATGGAGACTATGATTCCCCCACAAGTCGGGATGTGTCGGTGTACTAGAGTAGGGGTACCCTAGTATCCCGAACTTGTGCACGGGCAGTTGCAGCGCCCCGCAGCAGGGCTTGCCGGGCGACTGCCAAGGTCCTCCATGGTTCCCTTGGAGCCATTCAAGAACAAAGTATTTAAGCCCAGGAGACAAGGCCCCGGCAAGAGGAGCTTGCCGGGAAGGCCAACCAAGGCATGCCAAGGAACTTGCCGCGACGCGCCACGCGTCCCGGCAAGGCAACAAGGCCCCGGCAAGAGGAGCTTGCCGGGAAGACCAACCAAGGCATCTCGAGGCCCGGTGAGCGACAAGCTTCCGGACCCGACAAGACAACGGCCGCGGCAAGGCGCTTGCCGCGGCAGGCGGCCACTCTGTACCCACGCTCCAGCACATCCACCAACGTGTCGCTCTGGGGGCCTTTCCAGGCGCGTGTGGCGGAAGGCTGTGCAGCCAGCGGTGCGCGGTGGCATGCGAAGCTGACAAGATCGCCATCGTGGCGAGCGGTGGCGCCCCTGACGGTCCTTTTCTGCACTGTTTGGGCTACACAGACGGGCATTTAATGCCCTTGTCCCTTGCCGTCAGGGTTAGGTCGGAAACACTGTACTAACCACCTCGCTTTTTACATTTGTACCCTTCTCTGCGTTGCCACCTGTCGGTGACCCCTTTAGCATATAAAAGGAGGCCCATGCGCAACATAGTGGGGGTTCGGATCATTCGGAAGCCAGAAAAACACTTAGCTCTCTCTCGAGCAAGAACACAATACAATGAAACAAGCAGAAGTAGGAGTATTATCTCTCCGGAGAGCTCCGAAGCTAGGTAAAATGCTCATGTGGTTCGCCTCGATCTGCTCTTTGTGCGACCTCCGCCGCCCGCCGAACCGAAAGGGGCTCGGTCCGCCAGCCCCATAGGTGTTCGTGGATCAGTCTCCCCGACATCTTTGGCGCGCCAGGTAGGGGGGCGTCGAGGCTGTGTGAACCTGATCTGGCGTCCACACGAGCTAGATCTTCATTTTCCTTCATCAACATGCCTCCGAAGAAGAAGGCTTCGGAGGCAGCAGTTCCGTCCACGTCGATCCCACCGCCACCGAAGCAAACGGGTGGTGGGGTAGACGTCGGCGGAAGGACGGACATCGACGAGGAAGCTCATGACGCTGCCAGGTTCAAGGGCAAGGCGGCGCAGACCTCGACGTCCGTGCTTGTTCCGCGCCCATCTCAGGAGGCGCAGGACCGACAGCGTCATGCTACTCGCAGTACCATACGTTTGTTGGGCCAAGATCAAGCTGGTGGATCCCGGGCGCTCAAGGCCAGCATGCACGCCAGCATACCAGCACGAGCGAGACACAGTCGCCCGGACGGGATGATGCTCCTTCTAACATAGTTAGAAGTCCGAGCATATCCCGTTCCTCGCGCCGTCCGCCACTGCCACCCACCACTCCGGCAGAAGCTTTGGCGCGAGCTCAACTGCTCCTAGATTACCCTCCGACGTCGGACAAGATCGACGAATGGAGGGCCACCATTCAGAGTCTCATCGGCTACGCCAATGGCGACACTCCGCCGCAGCCGAGCACGTCGCTGCCGCGACAGGGTTGCCTGGCGCGAGCCGGTGGCGACGAAACTGGTGGGGGTGCAACCACCATGCAATCACCACCCCGAAGGCCAAGATCGCCAACTCGTCGGTTCCACCTCGACAGCGACTCCACCGCATTGTGGGATCCACGAGCTCGTCGTGATCAGCGCCAAGTTCTTCACGATCGACAGCAAGAAGACGCTCGTACTCGCATCGAGCGCCAAAGAGAAGCGCGACGTCAATCCGACAAGCGCGCTGGGCCCTCTGTTGACATGCATGCGCCAGGCGAACCAGGCGATCTGCCGTACGCGGTAGGTTGCCCTGCGTTCACTCGTGAGCTGCGGCAAGTCCAGTGGCCCAGCACGAAGAACTTCAAGCCAGACGTACCATAGAATTACGATGGCAAGACGCATCCGTCGGAGTTCCTCAGCATCTACACCATTGCGGTGCAGGCTGCCGGGGGTCGGGATGACAAGATCCTTGCCAACTACTTCCCACTGGTGCTCAAACCCAACATCAGATCCTGGCTCATGCACTTGCCGGACAACTCCATATCCTCTTGGGCGGATCTATGCCATCAGTTTGTCGGCGCCTTCACAGGCGGCCACAAACCTCATGGCCAAGAAAGTGACCTTCATCTGCTCGCCCAGAAGGAAGGAGAGCCCCTGCGCAAGTACATTCAGAGATTCAGCAGCGTACAGCACAACATCCCACACGTCCACCCTGCCGCGGTGATCAGCGCGTTCCATCAGAACGTGCGAAACCGCAGGATGCGGGAGGAAATGGCGATGAGCAAGATCAGAGACGTCAGTGAGCTATATGCCCTGGCCGACAAGTGTGCACGTGCTGAGGAAGGGAGGAGACTCCCCGGAGAGAACATAGGAGCAGGAGGATCTGACAGTGAGGATGCAGCCCCGGCAAGGAAGAACCGGCGGCGAAATAACAGGAAGAAGAAAGGCAAAGAGGTGCTAGTTGTTGAGCAGTCCGGCAACGGTGGTGGCGCCAAGAAGGCCAAAGCTGGTGACTCCGGCAAGGAGATTACCGCAGAGGCTGTGGCGGTCGCCGACAAGCAGGACGGCACCAACAAGCAGTATTGCAAGATCCACCGCACCAAGGGCCACGATCTCCAGAGCTGCAAGAAAGTTGAGCAGCTTGTTGAACAGCAAAAGGCTGAATACGAGCTGCGCGACAAGGAGAAGGCCCAGGAAGGTGCTGGGGGATCCGGAAAGAAACGTCCCGGCCGAGGAGGACGCCGCGGCAAGGCCAAGCAGCGGCAAGGAGACATACCTCCTCGCGGTCGCGACAAAGATGAAGATGACGACGACGATGAAGACATGGATGATGAGGAGACTGATGAGCAGGAGTTCCAGAAAGCCACAGAGGTCATGTGCGTTGACGGTGGTGCTTCTCTGCATACTTCGCACCGCCAGCTCAAGCAGTGGGTGCGGGAAGTTAATGCAACAGAACCACCCGTCGAGTCACGCAAGCCTCTGAAATGGTCCAGCACGCCTATCATCTTTGATATTGAGGACCACCCTGATCGCATAACTGCGGTCGGGTGCTTGCCGATGTTGGTTTCGCCAACTATCCGCAACCTCAAGGTCACTAAGATGTTAGTTGACGGCGGGGCCGGCTTGAACCTGATCTCCTCCGCGGTGCTCCAGAAACTGCAGATCCCTGACAGCTAGCTCGAAGAAACCGGCACATTTCAAGGAATCAACCCGGGAAGGAGCAAGCCGAAGGGAAAGATCATGTTGCCGATAACATTTGGCAGCGAGTTGAACTTCAGGACTGAGAGGGTTACGTTTGATGTTGCTGACTTTCCATTGCCTTACAATGGAATCCTTGGCCGTCCAACACTTGCCAAGTTCATGGCAGCCTCTCACTATGCATACAATGTACTGAAGATGCCAGGCCCGATAAGTGTCATCTCTGTCCCTGGCGACAAGAAGGATGCTCTTATCTGTGCCGACAAGATCTACCGGGAAGCAACATCCGCAACAGATCGCAAATCACTTGCCGCTGAAGCTCCCGGGGGAAAGAAGAAGACCAAGTCCGGCAAGAGTTCTGATGCCCACTCCGGCAAGCGCACCTCTTTGGAGTGTTGCGCTACCGTCGAGGACGCACCATCGAGCTCCACCGGCAAGTGTAAGAAGGCAATGGCAGCTCCACCTGAGACCAAGAAGGTGTCCGCCAAGGAAGACGGCACTGGTGGTACCTTCACCATCAGCGCCACTCTTGACCCCAAATAGGAAAGCGCGCTCGTTGCTTTCCTGCGGGCGAATGTCGACGTGTTTGCGTGGCAACCGTCTGATATCCCCGGTGTTCCCAGGAAAGTAATTGAGCACCACCTTGCCGTCTGTCCTCATGCGCGGACCGTCAAGCAGAGAGTCAGGAAGCAGGCAGTGGAGCGCCAAGAATTCATCGCAGAAGAAATCAAGAAGTTGGAAGCAGCAGGCCTTGTCAGAGGAGTGCTCCATCCTACGTGGTTGGCCAATCCTGTTGTCGTGCGCAAGGCTAACGGGAAATGGAGGCTTTGTATTGACTTCATTGATGTTAATAAAGCTTGTCCCAAAGACCCATTTCCCTTGCTGCGCATTGACCAGATTGTTAACTCCACAGCCGGATGTGATTTGCTTTCATTCCTTGATGCATACTCCAGATACCATCAGATCTTCATGGCAGAAGAGGATGAAGATAAAACCGCATTTATCACCCCGTGTGGCACGTACTGCTTCGTACGGATGCCTTTCTGTTTGAAGAATGCTGGTTCAACATTTGCAAGGGTAGTCCACCACGCTTTTGAGCCACAAATGCACAGAAATGTGGAAGCCTACATGGATGATATAGTGGTCAAGAGCAAGGACAGGGCGACCCTGATTCAAGATTTAGACGAGACATTTGCAAATCTGCGCAAGATCAACCTCAAGCTTAACCCCGAGAAGTGCGTGTTTGGAGTCCCTTCCGGCAAGCTTCTCGGGTTCTTCGTGTCTCAGCGGGTTATTGAAGCCAATCCCGACAACATCAAGGCCATTGAGCAGATTGAAGCACCAAAGCGCGTCAAGGATGTACGAAGGCTTGCCGGTTGCGTGGCTGCTCTCAGCAGGTTTATCTCTATATCTGCTGAGCGCGCCCTGCCATTTTTCAAAATATTTAAAAAGGCAGGTCCAATGAAATGGACTCCGGAGGCGGAGGCTGTGCTGCAGGACTTGAAGAGATACCTGTCCTCCACTCCAACACTTGTCGCACCTAAGCCACAAGAGAAGTTGCTGCTGCATATAGCGGCAACCAATCAAGTGGTTAGTGCTGCGTTAGTGGCGGAGAGGGAGGCAGATGATGAGCCGGCAACCACGGCAGACGCATCCAGCGACAAGAAGGGGGCTTCGCCGACAAGCTCCGGTCCCGACAAGGATGGATCTGCGTAGGAGCATGATAGGATGCAGAAGAGAATGGTGCAGCGCCCAGTTTACTTTGTCAGTTCCCTTCTGTAGGGGGCTAGGTCAAGGTACTCTGGTGTGCATAAATTGCTTTTCGGCCTCCTCATGGCCTCGAGAAAGCTGCGCCATTACTTCCAAGCACAAGAGATCACAGTCGTCACTCGCTTTCCGCTGAAGAGGATACTGCAAAATCCAGAAGCGACAGGCAGGATTGTCGAGTGGGCGCTGGAACTGTCAAGCTTTGGCCTCAAGTTTGAGAGCACTTCAACTATCCAAAGCAGAGCATTGGCAGAATTCATAGCAGAGTGGACGCCAACAAAAGATGAATAAATTCCAGAGACGAGCATCCCCGTCAAAAAGGCAAGCAGAGAGTGGCTCATGTACTTTGATGGTGCGTTCTCGCTACAAGGCGCCGGTGCGGGCGTGCTGCTTGTTGCACCCACCGGAGAACACCTCATGTACGTAGTCCAGATGCACTTTCCCATGGAGCAAGCAACCAACAATACTGCAGAGTATGAAGGATTGCTTGCCGGTCTCAGGATTGCAGCAGACCTTGGGATTAAGAAGCTCATTGTCAGGGGTGACTCACAGCTTGTCGTCCGCCAAGTGAACAAGAACTATCAGAGTCCATTGATGGAAGCATATGTTGATGAAGTGAGAAAGCTAGAGGAGCACTTTGACGGCCTACAGATGGAGCATGTTCCGAGAGCTCAGAATGACATTGCTGATGGCCTGTCGAAGTGCGTCGCGCTAAAGTTACCTGTGGAACCAGGGATCTTTGTGCTCAAGCTGACTCAACCGTCCGTAACGCCATCAACTGGACAGAGCAAGAAGAGGAAGTTGGTTTCTGGTGACTATTTTCCGACAGAGATTCCCGAAGCCGCCGCCAAGAAGGTCCCCAAGATCAACACCAAGGGTGCTGAGGAGCGGTCTGCTCCGACAAGCCTTATGGTTTGTTCCGTCATAGCAGACGCTCCCGACAAGCTTTGCTCCGGCAAGCTTGCCGAGGAACATCAAGCTCCGGCAGAACTGCAGGTTCTCGCCGTAGAAGCGGATGTTCCCGCAGCAGGAGATGTGCCTTTAGTCCTTGCTGTCGAGCAACAAGCTCCAGCATGGGCGCAGCAGATTGTCCATTTCCTTCAGACAGGAGAACTTCCCGAAGATGAAGAAGAAGCGGAAAAAGTAGCCCGGCAGTCAAGTATGTACCAGTTCGTCGACAACACACTGTACAGAAGAAGACTCAACGTTGTGAAATTGAAGTGTATTTGCCGGGAAGACGAACAAAAGCTGTTGGCAGAGATACACGGAGGCATACGTGGTCACCACATTGGCGCAAGAGCACTTGCCGGCAAAGCGTTCCGGCAAGGTTTCTTTTGGCCGACAGCCCTCCAAGATGCAACTGCACAAGTAACCAAGTGTGAAGCGTGCCAGTTCCATTCCAAGCAGATACACCAGCCAGCTCAAGCTCTCCAGACGATCCCTTTATCCTGGCCATTTTCCGTCTGGGGGCTCGACATCCTCGGCCCCTTTCCCCGAGCTGTCAAGGGCTTTGAGTACTTGTACGTTGCAATCGACAAGTTCACAAAGTGACCGGAAGTGGAAGCAGTGAGGAAGGTGACAGCACAGTTAGCGGTCAAGTTCTTCAGGTCAATTGTTTGCCGTTTCGGGATCCCTACCAGGATCATCACCGACAATGGCACGCAATTCACGAGCCGCACCTTCATGCAGTACGTCCAAGATCTTGGCACCAAGGTCTTCTTCGCTTCTGTTGCTCATTCGAGAAGCAACGGTCAAGCGGAGAGGGCAAATGCTGAAGTGCTCTGCGGGCTCAAGACCAGAACTTTCGATAGGCTGCACAAGTGCGGAAGAAACTGGATTGAGGAGCTGCCGGTGGTTCTTTGGTCAATCTGGACGACGCCAAATCGAGCCACTGGCCAGACGCCTTTCGCTCTAGTATATGGAGCAGAGGCAGTTCTCCCCACGGAACTCATATACGGGTCACCTCGGGTGCTCGCTTATGATGAGCTTGAGCAAGAGCAGTTGCGACAAGATGACGAGCTGCTCCTTGAGGAGGATCGTCTTCAGGCTGCTGTATAAGCTGCTCGATACCAGCAAGCTTTGCGCTGCTACCATAGCTGCAAAGTTAAAGCCAGAAGCTTCGAGGAAGGCGACCTTGTTCTTCGGCGCGTTCAGTCCGCCAAGAATTCCAACAAGTTGACGCCGAAGTGGGAAGGCCCTTACCGAGTGAAACGAGTCACTAGGCCTGGCGCTGTCCGCCTTGAGACCGAAGATGGCATTCCGGTGAGCAACTCCTGGAACATTGAGCATCTTCATAAGTTTTACCCGTAGGGCGCGGTTGCCGGATTGTACAAGTCTTGCCGATGTTGCCTGTAATCCTTTGTACAAAGCCGGGCGCAGATCCCGTGCATAAGTAAAGCTCATGTGCTCCGCACATCTTGTCAATTTCATGCACTATATTCTTTCTTGCACGCGTTATCTGACACTTTGTGCAGCACCTACCCCCGGTAAGCAATAACGAGCCGAAAGGCTCCATATCTTTATTTTCTCTTCTTTCTTTTTCTCAACAAAGGAAAGGAAGATTCCCTCGCACACAAGTTTGCCGGGGGGGAAAGGAGAAGATAAGGGTGTGGACCAGGCGTCGTTTAAGGAAGTTTCTCCTTAACGGAAAGCGAACGACAGAAAAGCTAAGTTGCCAAAGTTTGAGCAATTAGTTTTAATTTTTAAGTTATCTTCCTTGAACGACCGTGCTTTGTATGGAAAACCTATGCGCGGAGGAACCAACTCGTAGCTAGTTGCGCCCTTACTTTGTTTCGAGTCCGCTCAACAACTTAAGTGTGCTGCAACTAGTCGCGACAAGGTTTCTTGTCGGAAGCGGCACCGCCAGCAGGCTGCTGACGTCCCGCACTCAGCGCTCGCGGCTCGGGTGCCTGAGCCGACAAGTCCCCTAAAAGCGTAGGGTAAAAACATACAAAGGAAGGAATCTAGTAAAGGAAATAACATAGCAATTGATAACAGAAATAGAGTTATATTACAAAATAACTTGTCGCAGCTCTAACAGATTGATCTTGTAATATGGCTAGCAGCGACAAGGAGAAAGAGAAAACGGGTGGCCTAGTCTACGCGATCGCCCTCAACCCTCTTGATCTCGCTCACCTTGTCCACAATGGGTGCGACAAGGGCCTTGAGCGCGTCCAGATCAGCGTCAGGCGGCAAGGACTTGAGGACGTTGGTGAGGTTGAGGCCTGGGTTGCGGAAGGCCACCTTCATCAGCACCTTCTGGAGAGCCCCCGCACAAATCCTGCGCGACTCGTCGGCCAGCTGCTTTGGGATCCTCTCCCGGAGTCGCTGTAGTGCCGTCGCCACGCCCTGGAAGAACAGGCTGAGCTTGGCGCTGGGTTGGAGATGCTCGTCGGAGGGATACCCAAAGTCCTCCATCCCCAGCTGCACCAGCTCCCCGTCGATGACTGCGGTGATATTCACCAGACCCTCGGTCCAGTGCTCCACAGTCTCTCTAAATGAGTTTTGGGTAACGGCGATGCTCGCCTGCAGCGCCTTGTCGGCCTTGATCCTCTCCGAGAAGGTCACCTCTCGCTCCCTGGCGGCGTCCAGCGTCTGAGTCAGCATAGCCAGCTTCAACTCCAGGTCTGCATTGGAATCCTTGGCGGCGCTGAGCTCCTTGCCCCTCTCAGCGAGAAGACCCTGCAGCTCACCATGGGCGGCAGCATCCTTCTCGCGCTCATGCTTGAGCGCGGCAAGCTCCTCGCCGCTCTTCCTGATATTGGCCTCCAGCTGCGCCACCTTCGCCTCCAGCTCTTTCTTGGCGGCCTCAGCAGCTGCGGCAGCGTCCTTTGCTTCCTTGAGCGCCCCGCCAATCGCTTGCTCGCGCTCGGCAAGCTCCTCTTCGTGGCTGTCAAGGTTGACCTTGCGCTGCGCCAACTCTCCCTCCTGCGTAGATAGCTTCTCAGCAGCAAGCCGCTGCTGCTCTTCAACCTCAGCCTTCGCGAGGAGGAAGGCTTTCCTCTCCTCGGCGACTTGCTCCCGCTCCTCCGCCAAGCTCCAGAGAGTTTCCTACCTGAGACCCCAGAGCTCCTCCGCGCGCTTCTCGATGTCGACTCCCGCCCTCGTGACGAGTGCTTCTCAGGACGCCAGCTTGGTTTGTCGGGTGCGGTAGAGCGACAGCAGCTTCCGCAGCAGCCGCTCCTCCTCAGACTCGCCACTGCTGCTGCTTGGCGCATTGACCAGTGCCAGCCCAGCGGAGGCGAGCACCTCCTCGTCAAAAGCTTCTCCTTCGACCGGCGCCCTGGAGCTTGACGCCCAGGAAAGCTTGATGAAGATACCGTCGCCGGCCTTCAAGTAGGTGCCGGGCTGGGGCTCTTCGAAGCCTGGCTCCACTGCAGCGGCGGAGGGATCGGCGGTCGGCGCAGCGCCTGGCGCTCCTGCGGCCTCAGGGCCGTCAGTTCGATCGCCCGACCCCTCGCCAGCTTCTGCGGAGGCAGCCTTGGCGGCCTCTTCGCCGGCGGGCTCATCAGCACCGGCCTCTTCTTCGTTGGCGGCGGCGCCGTCGTTGTTGCCACGCGCGCCTTCCTCGCCAGCGCCCTCAGTCTCCATTGGCTCCGCAGCAGATGGATCTGAAGAACAAAGAAGGGAGAAAAGTCAAGCAAAAATCCGAGAAAGGGAATTCAGAAGAAGAAGGGCCCAAGGGAAGATTTCAGGCAAGAAGATTACCTGTACGAGGATCTGCGGTCACGGTCTCAACCGCCGGAGGATCACTGGTGTCGTCCCTTGCCGGAGAACTGTCCCTTGCCGGGGAGTTCTCCCTTGACGGAGAGCGCTCCCTTGCCGGGGACCCCTCCCTTGGCGGCGTAGTTGAAGTGGATGGCACTTCGGGGGCGGCTTCCGGGCCCTCCTGGTGAGGCTGTTCTGCTCCTACACAAATCAACAAGCAAGATATCAGTAGAGAAAAGAGCACCCGTGCGCGCCCGACAGCAGGAAGTAAACGACAAACTTACGCTGGGGGCTGCGCTGGGGGCTGCTTTGGGGAGTGGCTGCAAGGTCCGTCAAGGTGGTCTCAAACACACCACCTGCTGACACGGTGGGATCATCTTCGATGACAATCACCGGGGCCTTGGCTCTCTTCGCCGCTCTCTGGGCTAGCGTCCTCAAAAGGAATGGATTCAGATCGAAGCAAGTCATAGACAAGATAAAAGCAACAAGATTGGAGAACTACAAGAACACCAAAGAAACTTACTCTTCTTCCTCCTCGTCGGAGCTGAGCGCGGAGAGATCGAAGTCCGGCTCCCCTCTGGTGCGGCGAGGCGGAGGAGTAGGATCCCTTGCTCGCTTGGCAGGGGCGGTGGCGATGGACCGGGAAGATCCCGCTCCAGTTGCCGCCGCAGCGTGAGGCACTCCCGCGGCAACATTGCTTGCCGCGGTAGAGCGTGTCGCACGGCTTGGCGGCTGTTGGCTCGTTGGACGCCCCGCTACATCCCCGGCCCTGCGGAGACGCCTTCTTGGCGGGACCGGGGGCTCCGCCTGCGGCAAGCTGTCTGAAGGCTCGGGCTCTTCCTTGCCGGCCTCTCTCGGTTCGTCTTCAGGACCGGCAAGCTCTTCCTTGCTGACAAACTCCTCGCGCTCGGCAAGGCTTGCCGCCTCTGCCTCCTCCATGATGAACCCGAACGCGCCCGCGGCAGCTGCTGCCGCAGCCTCTTCCGCCCTAGTGGCGATGTGCTGCAGCTCCGCGTCGGTAGTGTCGCGGGTGAGGCTCTTCTGTTCGTCGGCGCGGACCGGCACTTCTACCAAGTCGTCGAAGAATGCTTGTACGATGTCATCCGTAGGTTCTTGCCAAGTTGGGGCGATTCCGTGCGAATCGCACAACGGCATCATCGCCTGGATCCGGTCAAGCGACGAATTGTTGCACAGCGGAACGACGCTCCTCGGCAGCGTGAATGGATGTTGGGGATCTCGTTTAAACAACTCCAGGAGCATCACATCCAGCTCCAGGACGGTGAAGTTGAAGTTGAGGCCCGGGCGCAGCCTCATGATATCCGCCGAGTTCTTGAACTCCCAGGCGGGTCTCCCCCTCTCCTGCAGGGGGGCGATGCGGCGGTGAAGGAAATCTGCGCCGACAGCGCCTACAGTGAGCCCGGCAAGCCTAAGGCGAAGGATCCGGGTGACGGCCATCTTTAGCCTGTCGTCCTCCGGGGCCACATTGCTCCAATCGTTGCCACGCACTATTGGGGATTGGCGCAGGGCAGTGAACGGCTGCCGGTTCTCCTCGACGATCCAGCACCACTCCGCTCTCCACTCCTCCCACTTGCTCCGGAGCTCACCCTCTAGATACGCCTCCTTCTTGCCGACCCTCGAGATCCAGGCGATCCCTCCGGCAAGCGGCTCTCCTCTCTCGACCTGAGGCATGAAGAAATGGCGGAAAAGGGCTACATTTGGGTGGACTCCGACAAAGTTTTCGCACAAATGTGTGAAAACTGCCATGGTCAGAACGGTGTTGGGGTGAAGTCAAGGAGGCGGAACCCATAGGTGTTCATGATGTCGTAGAAGAAATCAAAAAAAGGCGGGCAGAGCCCGCAGTAGAAGAACAATGCGAAGAACGGGTACCCGCTTGGAGCCAGTTCCGAAGCTGCAGCCCGGAGTACCCTCGTGCGCGGATGCGCACGCGTCTCCGTCGACCAGAAGAGGTAGTAGTACTCCCTCAGCTCTTGCGCACCGAGCTGAGGGGGGAAGAGGGCCCGCTCCTTCCGCAGCGCCGCGAGCCGCTGCGCCTCGGCCGACTTCACGCCCTTCCCCTTGTCGGCTTTTGGTGCCATGGCGGAGGTGGTGGGGGAGATCGGCGGCGGTGGTGATGCTGGTGGCAATGGGGAGCGGGACGCTGCTCTCTTTCTGCTTCGAGAAGTAGGGGGGAACGGCGGAGATTTCTGGAGTTGGAGGCAACAGATGGCGAGGTGGGCGAACTGCCCCTGTTTCCTCTGCTTATAAAGAGCGAGGGGGCGGACGTTTCGCCCTTCCGAATAAAGAAACCACCCACGATCTCTCCCACGATGCCGCATTCAACGCGTGCCGTTAGGGGAGGGCGCGGTGGATGCGGAGCAAGATTCGGCGTAACCCAGGCCGCGTGTGCTTGTGCCCTGTTTTGGGCCTGGCCCATCAGTGCTCGGCACCGTGTGTGGCCCAGGCCCGGGGGCTCCTGTCGGTGTACTAGAGTAGGGGTACCCTAGTATCCCGAACTTGTGCACGGGCAGTTGCAGCGCCCCGCGGTAGGGCTTGCCGGGCGACCGCCAAGGTCTTCCGTGGTTCCCTTGGAGCCATTCAAGAACAAAGTATTTAAGCCCAGGAGACAAGGCCCCAGCAAGAGGAGCTTGCCGGGAAGGCCAACCAAGGCATCCCAAGGAACTTGCCGCGACGCGCCACGCGTCCCGGCAAGGCAACAAGGCCCCGACAAGAGGAGCTTGCCGGGAAGACCAACCAAGGCATCTCGAAGCCCGGTGAGCGACAAGCTTCCGGACCTGACAAGACAACGGCCGTGGCAAGGCGCTTGCCGCGGCAGGCGGCCACTCTGTACCCATGCTCCAGCACATCCACCAACGTGTCGCTCTGGGGGCCTTTCCAGGTGTGCGTGGCAGAAGGCTGTGCAGCTAGCGGTGCGCGGTGGCATGCGAAGCTGACAAGATCGCCATCGTGGCGAGCGGTGGCACCCCTGACGGTCCTTTTCTGCACTGTTTGGGCTACACAGACGGGCATTTAATGCCCTTGTCCCCTGCCGTCAGGGTTAGGTAGGAAACACTGTACAAGTAACTGTACCAACCACCTCGCTTTTTACATTTGTACCCTTCTCTGCGTTGCCACCTGTCGGTGACCCCTTTAGCATATAAAAGGAGGCCCATGCGCAACGTAGTGGGGGTTCGGATCATTCGGAAGCCAGAAAAACACTTAGCTCTCTCTCGATCAAGAACACAATACAATCAAACAAGCAGCAGTAGGAGTATTATCTCTCCGGAGAGCTCCGAAGCTGGGTAAACTGCTCGTGTGCTTCGCCTCGATCTGCTCTTCGTGCGACCTCCGCCCCCCGCCGAACCAAAAGGGGCTCGGTCCGCCGGCCCCATAGGTGTTCGTGGATCAGTCTCCCCGACAGGATGAGACTCCGGACTTTATGAAAAATGAAAGAGGCCAAAGAAGCCCACCAAAAAGAAAGAAAAAATAAAAAAGGGAAAAAAATAAAATAAAAAAAATGAGAGAAAAAGAGAGAAGGGGCAATGTTACTATCCCTTTACCACACTTGTGCTTCAGAGTAGCACCATGTTCTTTATAGAGAGAGTCTCCTATGCTTTCACTTTCATATACTAGTGGGAATTTTCATTATAGAACTTGGCTTGTATATTCCGATGATGGGCTTCCTCAAATGCCCGAGGTCTTCATGAGCAAGCAAGTTGGATGCACACCCACCTAGTTTTTAGTTTGAGCTTTCATACACTTATAGCTCTAGTGCATCCGTTGCATGGCAATCCCTACTCACTCGCATTGATTTCTATTTATGGGCATCTCCATAGCCCGTTGATACGCCTAGTTGATGTGAGACTTTCTCCCTTTTTGTCTTCTCCTCATAACCTCCACAATCATATTCTATTCCACCTATAGTGCTATATCCATGGCTCACGCTCAGGTATTGCGTGAAAGTTGAAAAAGTTTGAGATGATTAAAGTATGAAACAATTGCTTGCCTTGTCATCGGGGTTGTGCATGATTAAATACTTTGTGTGATGAAGATAGAGCAACAACCACACTATATGATTTTGTAGGGATACCTTTCTTTGGCCATGTTGTTTTGAAAAGACATGATTGCTTTATTGGTACGCTCGAAGTATTATTTTTTTATGTCAATTGATAGGCTATTGCTTTGAATCACTCGTGTCTTAATATTCATGCCATGATTAGACATATGATAAAGATTATGCTAGGTAGCATTCCACATCAATTTTTTTTATCATTTACCTACTCGAGGTCTTCATGAGCAGAAATTAAGCATGGGGATGTTGATACGTCTCCGTCGTATCTATAATTTTTGATTGTTCCATGCCAATATTCTACAACTTTCATATACTTTTGGCAACTTTTTATACTATTTTTTGGGACTAACATATTGATCCAGTGCCCAGTGCCAGTTCCTGTATGTTGCATGTTTTTTGTTTCGCAGAAATCCAATATCAAACAGAGTCCAAACGGGATAAAAACGGACGGAGATTTTTTTTGGAATATTTATGATTTTTGGGAAGTAAAATCAACGCGAAACAGTGTCCGGGGTGGCCACGAGACAGGGGGCGCACCCTCCCCCTGGGCGCGCCCTGGACTCTCGTGGGCCAACCGTAAGGTGGTTGAAGCTCTTCTTTTGGCACAAGAAAGATAATTTTATGAGAAAAGTCTGGGCGAAAGATTCACCCCAATCAGAGTTACGGATCTCCAGATATTTAAGAAATGGCGAAGGGGTAGAATCTGGGAATGCAGAAACAGAGAGATAGATCCAATCTCGGAGGGGCTCTCTCCCCTCCCAAGCCATGGGAGCCAAGGAACAGAGGGGAAACCCTTCTACCATCTAGGGAGGAGGTCAAGGAAGAAGAAGAAGAAGGGGGGCTCTCTCCCCCCTTGCTTCCGGTGACGCCGGAATGCCGCCGGGGGCCATCATCATCACCGCGATCTTCACCAACACCGCCATCATCTTCACCAACATCTATATCACCTTCCCCCATCTATATCCAGCGGCCCACTCTCCCGCAACCTGTTGTACCCACTACTTGAACATGGTGCTTTATGCTTCATATTATTTTCCAATTATGTGTTGCCATCCTATGATGTCTGACTAGATTTTCGTTGTCCTATTGGTGATTGATGAATTGCTATGATTGGTTTGAGTTTCATATTTTATTATTGGTGATGTCCTATTGTGCCCTCCGTGTCGCGCAAGCGTGAGGGATCCCCATTGTAGGGTGTTCCAATGCGTTCATGATTCGCTTATAGTGGGTTGCATGCGTGACTGAAACACAAACCCGGGTAAGGGGATTGTTGTGTATGGGATAAAAGGGACTTGATGCTTTAATGCTATGGTTGGGTTTTACCTTAATGAATCTTTATTATTTGCGGACGCTTGCTAGAGTTCCAATCATAAGTGCATATGATCCAAGAAGAGAAAGTATGTTAGCTTATGCCTCTCCCTCAAATAGAATTGCAATAGTGATTACCGGTCTAGTAACATAGTCAATGCTTAGGGACAATTTGACAACTCCTACCACCAGTTTTCCACACTCGCTATATTTACTTTATTGCATCCTTATCTAAACAGCCCCTAGTTTATATTTACGTGTTCTTTATTATCTTGCAAACCTATCCTATCACACCTACAAAGTACTTCTAGTTTCATACTTGTTCTAGGTAAAGCGAACGTCAAGCGTGCGTTGAGTAGTATCAATGGCCGATAGGTCTTGAGAGAGTATTTGTTCTACCTTTAGCTCCTCATTGGGTTCGACACTCTTACTTATTGAAAGAGGCTACAACTATCCCGTATACTTGCGGGTTATCAAGTGGCAGTTTCATGTGTAGAGTAGTTTAGGATAGCGTGTACCATGCATGCAAGCTTAAAATCATTGGGGTCGGCTCCATGCTATGTGGCCGTCTCGAAGTTTTAAAAAAATAAATTAATTAGTCTTCTGGCCCTACCTGTCACCCTGGTGATTGTAGTTTGCACGCTCATCTGGTCAAGACAGGAATATATATTTTAATTTGTTTTTTTCGAAAAGGGGGGACTCCCCGGCCTCTGCATCAGAACGATGCATATGGCCACATATATTTTAATTTGTGGTGGGTAAATGTTGGAGGTTGCAGCAAATATATTGTACATTGCGGGTCTTTCAGCCAAGTTTCGAGGCAAGCATGTGGGGCCAGTGCTATGATGTGTCGTGTCAACTCGTACAACAAGGAGAAGCTTGATTTTACTACTACACGCCTTCTCCCTCGACCATGCGCGCGGTTGCTCACAAACGAGGACAAGCTTTTGCTTAATAGTGCTTCTACAACAAGCTATCCGTCCCGCTCGCGGTGGACGGACATGCAGCACTGGAGTCGACACTGTAGAAGCAGCAGTAGTTACATCATTGCTCGTCTTCTCGAAAAGGCGAAGAGCCAAGTGCAAACCGAACGTTGCAGTTGCAATCATTGGCGCACGCATATAGCCAGGCTCTTGCATGAGACAAAATTGCTATGTGAGCCCACTATTGTACTAGTATGTACAACTACTTGCTAGTATAGCCATGTAAACCAGAAAGGAGTATTTGCCCTTCTAGAGATTTCAACAAGTGACTAGACTACACCGAGACGGAGTACATATGGAGCAAAATGAGTGAATCTGCACCGTAAATAAATACGTACTAGTTCTATCATTTTTTTCTCCGAGATGCACAATATTGAGTATACTCACTAGTCTCTTTTTGACACGCATTTACGTTTTATGCACAATATTGAGTATACTCACTAGTCTCTTTTTGACACGCATTTACGTTTTTTTTGACAAAGTACAGACGCAACCGCTCATATACACGCACATACACTCACCCCTATGAACGCACACACACACGGCACTATCATCTTGAAATTTACGAAGTCACCATAGGCACCTCATTGTCGACGGGTCCATAGGTGCTTGAATGCCAAGGAGGGAGAGGGTAGCGGTTCCCGGGACGTTGAACGGTCAATGATGCATCCTCAATTACATGCAGATGGAACTAATTGGAAAAGCAGAATAGAGTCAACACGATGTGAATGCAACAGACTCAAATAATAAAGGCGCCCCACCACTCCAATCCATCTACTCCCAAGTCTCTGCGTAACACTTCTCACTCCAATCCAAGACCAAGTGACCAGAAGCCACAAGCACCTATAGAGGCGATGGACACGAGCGGCAGTCGGCTGTGCCAAATCATCCAAGGCGCCGGCCTGCGGCCCCGCACCACGCAACATTTCCAGACGGTGCTGGCGACCGCCCGCATCGTAGCCCTCGCCGACGCCGGCTTCGCCTCTCGCATGGACGACATGATGGTCAACTCCATCCGCAAGTTCACCGCCGTCAAGAAGCGCACGAACGACCTTTCCGTATTGCTCCAGCCCGCGCGCCCAGGCTCCTCATTGCCTGCCGCCCTCATCGGCCTTCATGGTGACGAAATCTTTCAAGCCCTGGTGGCCCAGCAGGTGCGAGAGGTCGTGACGAAGAATGTGCACCTCGAGGCCGCGCTCGCCGCGCAGCGCCTCGCCATGCAAGAAACCGTCGACCTGCACATCCATGTCTGCGAGGAAATCGTCTACATAGGCCACTAGAAGGCAAGCAAGGACAGAAAGACGTTGGCCTTCTTCCGGCGGCTGGAATCTTTGGACGCCATTGTTCAGAAGCACGTCGACCTGGCCGTGAAAGCCGCTGCTACTTAGGCGCCGTTCGGTGGGCCGACGCCCTGAGTCGAGGAGGTGGACATCGTCGATGGATCCATCTCTTCTTCTTGCCTCCTGTAACCAGCACTGCATCGCCTCGTGCCCTTAATGTTTTATTAGTACAGTACTCCCTCCGTTCCCAAATATAAGTCTTTCTAAAGATTCCAGCAAGTGACTACTACATACGGAGCTAAATGAGTGAATCTACACTCTAAACTATGTCTACATACATCTGTATGATGTATTCCATTTGAAATAGTATCTAAAAAGGCTTATATTTAGGAACGGAGGGAGTATATGGCATTTTTATTACAGTCGCAATGTTTTCACTGTGAGGTGGGGCCGCAGTTGAGCAAACCCACCCCACCCACCGGGTGTCGGCCGAGTTTAGAATTAGAAGAGAGAAACGAGGGAGGAGAGCTAGCTGTTGCACGGACGATGTTGTCAGATGGGACTCATGTTTATAGAATAGGAGTACTGAGCACTCGTGCCTCTTTTTTTTGAGGGAAAAATTATTCGTATGTCTAGTACCACTAGTTGGGTGCGTGCAACCTATAGCTGTCATCACTTTAGGTCTCCTTTTCAAACCGCAGCTACGCTTCACAGTACATATTTTTTCACGCATTTATCCTCCTATATGTACTCCTAGGCTATTTCCACGTGCTCCCATTCGCCAACATGTGGGACATAGAGCGTCTGGGTCATAGTGCATGCACGACTCGGAGCATATGCCGGGGCACTTTACATTTCAGACCTCACAAATTACATGCAACCCCCGCAGAAGAATAAATAAATGAATGAATTACTACATGAAACCGGATTATTTTCGTAGAAACCGGAGCATGTTCATTAAATTTTGGACATAACACGTTTATAAAAAATGACTGGACCTAAACCAGTCTAAGGGCCTCTTTGATTTTTCCCGCAAAAAAGGGCCTCTTTGATTCGCAGGATACTGAAAACACAGGAATGGGGAAAGTATGATGGCGATGAACCGAGACGAGGAGAACTCTAACTCAGTTAGAGGTTAGGGTTTGATTATAACCCTGAACTAACTCTAAACCAAAGAGGTGTATGGATGGCAGGGTTAGATTGACAATAAATGCTCTTTCTCAATCATTTGACTACTTTGGACCCTATTTCCTGCCGGATTTGGTGTGGCCAGCTCTTCTGTGGCCTCCTTCCGCTTACAATTGACATAAACAAACCATCTATACAAATCAAGCATGCAAAACATGATAATTTTTACTTTGTCCATACAAATGAGATATCCCACTTAAACATACAAGTCGTCAATCAAGCTTCACAAAATAAAAAAACACTTCATGAAACAAAGCATGAGCTAACTCATCACGGAAGTCATTCATGATAGGGTGGGAGCCCAGAGCCCCTCACGCATCGAGGGAGGAGCTCGCCATCATCGCTCTGGAGGAAGGCTCTGTAGATCCCAAGCCCCGGGAACCCCTCCGATCCCGGCCCTTGCGAGTTGAGGTCAACACCGGCATGGGTAGCAGGGCCGCTTGCCGCCGACTGGGAACTTAATCTTTTGGCCTCTAGAAATAATGCAAGCCTGTAACTAAAATACCTAGAGAGATGAACTGAATCTTTGGGCCTCTAGAAATAATGCAAGCCCTAAACTGAAATATCTAGAAAGGTGAACTGAATCTTTGGGCCTCTAGAAATAATGCAAGCCTGAAATTGAAATGTCTAGAAAGGTGAACTAAATATTTGGGCCTCTAGAAAGATTTATTACCTCCTCAAGCAGCATCAAACAATTCCATGAGTGCACCACAAATATATACCAAGTTTGATCAGGATCTACTTTTCCAAATAAGAATTAGCGCTAGAGCAAGCAAGATCAATGATATGGAAGTGAGACAGAGAAGGAACGAACAAACTCACCCCTCTCGCGAACTCCCTGGTAGATGCGCCGCCGCCGCGCACGACAGAGGGAGAAAAACAACTGGTGAAGGGGGAGCGGGGCGACATTCGAAGGCCGGAGGGAGAGGGCGGCCGGAGTAGGGCGGCGGAGACCGGAAGGAGAGGGCGACCGGAGGAGAGAGAGGGCGAGTGGCGCTTGGGTGGGCGGCCCTATGGGGAGCAAAGAGGAGTCATGCGAGAGGGGGGAAGCGATCTGGTGTGGGCATGGGAGATTTTTTTAGTTCTCTTTTACTGGGCCCGAGGATAACTAACCCAATTAGAACCTCTCCACCGGGCTAGTTTTTTTAGCTGGGTTAGAGCAAACAAGCTCAAACTAACCCCTCTTGTTTCGATAATTTGAGGCTATTTCAACCCAAACTAGCTCTAACTCAGGGAAACAAACAAAGAGGAGTGTGGACCGTAGCACATTGTTTTTTATGGCCATATCACCACATTGTTTACTACTGCTGGTTCACTAGGCTACCGTGGTTCCCACTGCTGGTTCACTGGGCTGCCGTGGTTCGCACTGCTGGTTCACTGGGCTGCCGTGGTTCGCACTCCTCCGACCTGACTAGTAGTAGTACGAGTATATACCGCATCATTATTTGCTCCTTCTTACTACTCCGACATGTGGGAGAGCCAGCATCCAGGTCGACGTGTCATGCACCAGATTAGAGCGTGGAACGGAAGGGGGGCATCACCCCGGTCGGAGCGCTAGTAATTCATGACTATAGTGAGTGGTCATATCACATGTCTTTCCAGCAATAATGCGCCGTCAAATCGCACAGCCCGACCTTTCCAGCAGTATGTTTGAGAATTCGTCACTCGCTCACCCTCCTCGCCTCTCTGTCAAACCGCCTACCCGAAAACTGCCACACGTACTGCCTGGGAAAAGCCCCGCCCTCAACTTTTAACTACGCGAAAATAGTTCGAGCTTGTTCATTCTATATAAATACAATACTTGCTGTATGTTTATTCACCCGTGGGGTTGTTCAATGAATGGAGGGGCGGGGAGCACGAGTGAGCAATACTGTAGTACTACTAGTAGTAAGTAGGAGTCATACAGTAGTCACCTTAAATAGAGAGTTTCTTTTCTTTAATGCCACGTACACAAATTGAAACGCTTGTTGTGGAGAAAAAAATATAATCACTCCACTATATATGTACGTAGGGGCCTGAGCGCTTGCTTTACTAGGGTTGTTCTCTTCATTCTCTCATCCTCTCCAGATATAAACAAGACAGCGGTAGCGACATTTTCTCTCTGCTCACCGCTGGTCACAGATCCGGCCGGATCCCTTCGGCCGGTGTGTGTAGAGGACTAAAAGGTGCATCGTTCACGCGGTCATCACCGCCGAGGGAGGAAACCGACAGCTGTCGGAGGGGCCCGATCCTCTGCCCATGTTGTTCTCTCCGACAAAACGCTGGCTCGGGAGGTCCTCCGTCCCTTCTTCCTCCCTGCCGTATTGTCCGCAGATCCGACCTACCGCCGTCGACATCCCGGCGACCCTCAGGTATAAGTTCTTCGAAAGTGGCCTTGCTCTACTGCCCCAGCTCCCCACGAGTCTGCATGTGCATCTTTTTCTACTCCCATCAGCTCTCCCAAAGCCACTTAAATTTTTAGTATTATTAGAGGTAAAGCTACTTCATGCATTCGAATCTAGGGCTTTGTTCAAACAACGAAGAAAGGGGGAAAGTTGTAGCATGAATCTAGGACTTGATTCAAAGAGGAAATAATATGGTGAAAGTAGTAGAGACCTAATACCCAACCGGTCGCTTGGTTGAAAAGGGAAATAATGGGGATGAATTCTTCGTCGCTAAGGCTCACTTCGTCTTCGGAGAGAGGCATGTAATTATCATCCTCTGATTCTCCATCTGTTGCCTGTTCCTTAGGGCTAGCTTGCCCATCCTCTTGCTCGGCCTGCTCGAAACCTGGCTGGGCAGGATTGTGTTCGTCTTCGGCCCCATCCTGATTGTTATCTCTTGTGCCGGTATCACTATTTTTGCTATGGAGGGGCTTGGAGCGGCGCCTATGATGCTGGTGCGTAGATTGCTTCTCCACGAGTTTATCCTCTGTTGCCTCATCGCCATTGCCATCTTTGGGGATGTCCACCATATATATATATCGTATAACGAGGTGGCTGTCCAACGCCCTATAGGCAGTGGTTCCTGTTCTTCTCCTGCATCGTCGTCCATACTGTCGATGTCTTCAGAGTTGAAGTCAAGCATGTCGGTTAAGTCATCGATAGTGGCTATTAAGTAGGTGGTGTGTCGGGAACGGATTTCTTCGTTGTCCGCTTCCCACTCGAGCTGGACACAGTTCGACCAAGAGTCTCCCGACAAGGAAAGTGACCTTAGTGAATTTAGCACATCACCCAATGGCGAGTGTTGAAAAATATCCACGGAGGAGAACTCCATGATTGGTGCCCAATCAGATTCGATAGGCACGGGAGTACGCGGTTCAGATCCGGTGGCCGGAGAAGAGTCCGAGGGTCCAATGACGCCATCCTTACAGGAGGTGGGATCAGTGTTCGGCTCCAACGCCGATGAGTGTGCAGCCTCCGTGGTGGGGTCCATCCACCCGTCCTCGTAAGGTGCAATCTGCTCCGGATTTATTCCCGGGGCCGCCGCAGGTGCGATATCCCGAACACTATCTGATGGCAGATCTAAGTCATGCTCGTCGCGACTGTTCAGCACACCTGACATAGGCTCGAATCCGTCGAAGATCAAGTCTTTGCGGATATCGGCAGTATAGTTCAAGCTTCCAAACCTGACCTGATGGCCAGGGGCGTTGCTATCGATCTGCTCCAGGTGGCCAAGCGAATTGGCCCGCACTACGAAGCCGCCGAATATGAAAACCTGTCCAGGAAGGAAAACCTCCCCCTGGACTGCGTCGTTGAAGATGATTGAAGGAGCCATCGAGCCTTATCGCGACGACACAGTGGAACTCTCAATGAAAGCACTAATGTCGGTGTCAAAACCGGCGGATCTCGGGTAGGGGGTCCCGAACTGTGCGTATAAGGCTAATGGTAACAGGAGGCAGGGGACACGATGTTTTACCCAGGTTCAGGACCTCTCGATAGAGGTAATACCCTACTTCCTGCTTGATTGATCTTGATGATATGAGTATTACAAGAGTTGATCTACCACGAGATCGTTGAGGCTAAACCCTAGAAGCTAGCCTATGATTATGATTGTTGTTGCCTACGGACTAAATCCTCCGATTTATATAGACACTTGAGGGGGCTAGGGTTACACAGAGTCGGTTACAGAGAAGGAGATCTACATATCCGAATTGCCAAGCTTGCCTTCCACGCAAAGGAGAGTCCCATCTGGACACGGGACAAAGTCTTCAATCTTTTATCTTCAAAGTCCAACAGTCCGGCTGTCTGAGGACCCCTTAGTCCAGGACTCCCTCACCGGGAACTTATCACGTGTTGTTCGAGCAGAGGCACAGTGCCCCTTCAATGAAAATAAATGAGTCTCCCCAGCAAGCTACCTTGCTTCCGCTCCTGTGCCTGCCGGAGAACCACATCTGTCGGGTTACAGGCGCAGGGTCCAGGCCCCTGCCAAACTCTTATTTTGCCCGAGGTTACTGCAACTACCCCGACCGAAGCAGCGTTCGCGTCGGGGTGGGAGCGCCCAAGTCTAGACAGAGTGGCGAGGTTTTCTAATGTGCAAGTCACAAATTATGAACATGAATTGGAACCAGAGGAACTTTATCTCATTAAGTTGTTGATGGAGACGTCATGCCAAGCAGTATTCTCAATTTCTTGTCGGGGCATTGTTACTACGGCCGGAAGGAAGTGAGGACAGGGTCATGGAGCCTTGGCGGTTTCCCAACACCTGTTAGAATCTAAGGTAGCACAATATCCTTGACAAGTACACATGCATACATATACATATATAAACATGGAAACTAGCAGGAAACTGTACATGCTAAAAATTATCTAGCTGCGTGTAGGGTATGCGCCTGGCTCTGTACATAGGTTACATGCCTTGCCGGCAAGGCTAGTACAAAAAGGGGGTTGATGGAGCTCCCGGCAACCACGCCCTATGGTTAAAACTTGCGAAGATGTTCGATATTCCAGGAGTTGCTCACTGGAATGCCATCTTCGGTCTCCAGGCGGACTGCACCGGGCCTGGTGACTCGTAGTACCTGATAGGGGCCTTCCCACTTTGGCATCAACTTGTTTGAATTCTTGGCGGACTGAATGCACCGAAGAACAAGGTTGCCTTCCTCAAGGCTTCGGGCGTGAACCTTGCGGCTATGATAGCGGCGCAAGGCTTGCTGATAGTGAGCGGCTCGCACAGCAACTCGACGACGATCTTACTCAAGGAGCGTTGCATCATCTTGGCGCAGCTGCTCTTGCTCAAGCTCGTCATAAGCGAGTACTCGAGGCAACCCGTATATGAGTTCAGTGGGGAGAACTGCTTCTGCCCTGTAAACCAGGGCAAAGGGTGTCTGGCCAGTGGCTCGATTTGGTGTCGTTCTGATTGACCAAAGAACCATTGGCAATTCATCAACCTAGTGCCTTCCACACTTGCGCAGCTTGACGAAGGTTCTTGTTTTGAGGCCTCGCAGCACTTCAGCATTTGCCCTTTCCGCTTGGCCATTGCTCCTTGGATAAGCAACGGAAGCAAAGCATACCTTGCTACCAACGTCCTGGATATACTTCATGAAGGTGCGGCTTGTGAACTGTGTGCCACTGTCGGTAATGACTCCGTCGATGTTCTGGGAACGGGGGTCCCCAGACTAGCCTGCCTGCGGCCTGCGGCATGGCTCGAGTAGAGGCCCAGTGCAGCCCAGCTTCATCAGCTCAAGCTCAAGACCCACGCGAGGGGCCATGCCTCGCGGGGCGGATGACAGGAATCTTCCTTAGGAGCAGCCTCATCAGGCGGGCTCACGAGGAGGCGGAGAGATTAAGGCAGGGTACCTCGCGAGGTGCCCGTGACGCAAGACATGACGATCGACACCTGGCGGGTTCCAGGCGGGCCCCGACCTATGCAGTGTCCTTGTTTCCCCTTCAGTCCAAAGGGGGAAAGCACATGCCAAGGCATTAGGCAAAGTTTACCGTTTCGGTGCAACAAGACCAAGACCAGCGGAGCGACAGGATGGAGGTCACCATGGATCCCAAGACGGCGTCACCGTCATAGTCTTTGGCAGCCGAAGACCAACTTTGGTCATGATAAGTGTACTAGATGTTCCCCTTCAAAATGGCCAATTATTGGCGCCGTTCTGGCTAATTATTTGGGAAGAGGCCCGGGGCCTTCCTCTATAAATAGGGCTAGCCACCACAGAGTAAGGGGATCAGTTCCAGATTTCGGGTAGACTAGAGAGAGAGAGGCGACTAAACTCACCCAAGCAGTTCATCGCACCAGCTCAAGAACAGCCCCTCGCGAGGTTGTTCTCCCTTTGTATTGTTCATTGTCAGCCCCTGAGGCAATCCACCACACCACACACAGGAGTAGGGTATTACACCACAATGGTGGCCTAAACCAGTATAAACCTCGTGTCACTTGTGTGTTCTTCTTTCTAGCGTAGATTCCTTGCGAGGCTTCGAGACTTGAGTTGGGAGGGGAAAGATCTTCGTGCGCACCCCAGAGTTCGAACCTCAAGGGTCTGCCGGAACCCGAAATCCGACATTTGGTGCGCCAGGTAGGGGTGCGTCGGAATCCTTCTTCCACCGCCTCATGTTCGTCATCCGTCGCGCCCATCTCTGACGCTCGCCGAGCCCGCGCCGAGCGTCGGGCTCCTCTCGCAGCCAATGTCGCCCGGACGGCCCCCGTCGGCGGGCCTCCCCGTCATTCCCCATCGCCTGCCGCTCACGCCGCAACCGGCTCGGCGAGGAACATGCAGCAGGTGTCATTGCTGCATCCCTCGGTGCGGCGGGAAGGCCACACCGCCACCCCATCGTTGATTCCTGCAGGGTCGTCGTCACACGCTCGTCGCGCTCCCGCGGACGCGCACACCGCGCTACTCCTGGCACATGAGCTCCTGCACTATCGCCCCGTCGACGATCTCTACGACGAGTGGCTCGCTCGCATCACCGAGCTCGTCAGCGCCGCAGGGGGCTCCCCTGTTCCGTCCCTCTCGCTGCATCGCCCTCTATCATGCGCGGGCAACGCAGCTCCGGAGGCACCTCCGCTGCCTCCTCCTCAAGAAGGTGACCTGGCCCCAAGGCGCGCGGCCCCTGGACGAGACCCACCGCGTCCAGTGCCCGCACAACAAGAAAGGAGCTGCCAAGAGGTCCCTCGCCCTTAAGAAGTTGCTCGCATGCTCCCAGCGCCAGCACGTCATGACCGTGTTCCTGCTCCAGCGCACCAAGATCCCGCGGTGCTACTGGCGGCAGCACACGGGGACCTCCAAGATGAAGCCCTTCATCACCAAAGGCCCCCTGTAGCCACTGCAGGCTGCCGCGCCCTCACCGCCGAGCTGCGCCGCGTGGCCTGGCCGGGCAAGTTCAAGCCAGATCTGCCTCCTCGCTACGACGGTACTGCCGACTCCGCGGAGTTCCTCCAGCTCTACGAGCTGGGCATCGAGGCGGCTAATGGGGATGAAAAGGTCATGGCGAACTGGTTTCCCATGGCGCTCAAGGATGGCACCCGCACCTGGCTCCTAAACCTGCCTCCCAGCACGATCTCCTCTTGGGACGAGAAGTGCACTCGCTTCATCGCCAACTTCCAAGGCACTCGCGACCAGCCCCCGGCCATGATTGACCTGCGCCGCATCAAGCAGCAGCCAGGAGAGACCTTGCAGAAGTACATCCAGCGCTTCAAGAATGCCCGCCTCAAGATCCCTAGGGTGACTAAGGAAGCCATCATCTCAGCCTTCTCCAATGGCTTGCCTGACATCAAGATGAAAGAGGAGCTAGCGATCCATGAAGACATGTGCACATCCCTGGAGTTGTTCAACCTGGCGACCAAGTGCGCCAGGGCTGAGGAAGGGCGTCTCTCCCTCCTTGAGCTTCCAGCTGCTGATCCGGAAGAAAAGAAGCCCAAGGTCAAGGACATGAAGCGCAAAAGAGCTGTTGTGCTCGCAGCGGAGCCAGACACCAAGCAAGGCAGGGATCAGCCGGAGTCATCCAAGGGCAGCCGGTACTGCGTGTACCATGACCTCCACAACCACAACACCAATGAATGCCAAGAGCTCAGGGCTGTGCGAGATGGGCGTATTGGCCGATGCCCCGAGCGCAACGATCGGGGCTATGGCCGAGGAGCAGGAAGAGGCGGAGGACAATGGGAAGACCGTGGCCCTTGCCAAGGGTGGCATGACTGACCTTGTGAGGACCGTTGGCAGGACCGGCCTCGCGAGGGAGGTTGGAGGGATCAACCTCGTGAGGATTGCCCGCAAGGCAACGCAGGCCTCCCTCCTCTGCCACCACTGCCAAGCAGGAATGAAGACCAGCATCAGGACAAGGGGGTTGGGGGCTTCCAGGAGCCGCGTGCAATCGCTTGCATCCTGGGCGACGCCCAGGCCCCAGCCTGACAGCGCACCTTCAAGAAGTTTGCTCGCGAGGTGAATGCAGTCCTCCCCAAACTTGAGGCCACACGCCCTCTCTGGTGGTCTGCGTGCGCTATCACGTTCAGCTCAGCGGATCAGCTCAAGTGTGCGGCAACGGCCTGAGTCCTCACAATGCTTTGTTCCCCAGTCATCAGCAATGTCCAAGTAACCAGGACCCTCATCGATGGCGGAGCAGGACTCAACATCCTGTCCGTCGAGACGTTCAACAATCTCCAAGTGCCATATAATCAGCTTCAGCCGACCAAGCCTTTCTCAGAACTCACCGATGGTTCCACCATTCCGATAGGGCAAGTTTGCCTTCCTGTCACCTTTGGGCAGCGCAAAAACTACCGCATCGAGCTCACTGACTTTGACGTCGCCCACATTCGCCTCCCATACAATGCCATCCTCGGGTACCGAGCCCTGGCCAAGTTCATGGCAGTGACTCACCATGGCTTCAATGTCCTCAAGAGCCAGGAAGCGGTGGAGTCATCACAGTCCCTTGTGAGGAAAAGGATGCAGTGTGTTGTCTTGATTGTGCCTTCCAAGCCGCGGCAATCGAAGACCCAGATCACAGGAGCGGGAGCCTTCCCGAGGCAGTCCCTAAGAAGAAGAAGACTTCACCTGGGCCAAACCATCAGGAGGCAGGCACCTTCAGAGGCGTTGCGTCAGGATCCGTGCCCGTTCAAGGGGCGCCACCCTCTGTCGCATAAGAAGGCGCGCCCGGCACCCTCCTAAGGCAGGGCTCGGGGGCTCTCTCCTGGAGGGCCACCGACTTTGCCAAGGTCACGAGGGAGGCGCTCGGGAACCACTTGGAGGCGTGCTTCAAAGCGCGTTTCCCTCAGGAAGGTATGAGGCAAGGAGGGCCAAACCCTTATGAGTTCATCACGAGAAACACTCAGGAGCTACAGGAGTCAAGAGTCATGCGCGGAAGCCACCGCTTGCCCGCCGTAGCCCCCCATCTAGGTGAGGATGGTGGGCTGAGCATCTGCATCGACGTGCCAGGGCTCAGCCGAGCTGCGTCTCAGGAGCGCCTCTGGCCTTCGCGTGTGGGGCGTTGCGAGGGTCCACCTCACAGCTACGTTCGCATGACTTTCGGCCTGCCGAATGCGGCTGCAGCTCAACAGTGCCTGCTGAGGAGCATTCTGGAGGCTCAGGAGGCCAGGCATTGCGCGGTCCTAGCGGAGATGGAGATGGTCCTCGAAGATCCACCTGCACCCCTGGAGCCTCCCGAGGCTCCTGGTCCCGGGAACTCGTGAGGGTTGGCTTCCTCACCACGCGTCGTCCGCTACTTCAGCATCCCTTCATCTCCAACGGTATCAGGTGACATCTTTCAAAGTTCCATTTTCAGCTGGGAGCGCCCACTGGGCTGCATCATTCCCAGGTCGCGTGGGTCCATCCCTGTGGCATGTATCCGTTTTGCTTATGTTCTTTGCCTACCTTGTTTGGGGCGCCCCTCGGGCTGCATTATCCCCAAGCTGCTCGGGCCGGACCCAGTGGCGTTTGCTTTTTCCGCATCTATCTAAATGGATTTGCTCCTCCATGCTTAAGCTAATTCCCATGATTCTTGTCTGCCGCCTATCGCGGACCTCTCCACTCTCATGCAAAGCGCTTGCACGTTAAAAGGGGGTGCCTGAGCATCGCGACTCATGGGCTCTTACTGGCTCTCCATCCCTCACCCCCTGGCCTGACCCACGGCATCGCGACCTGTCATACCAGCGGCGGATGAGCTTGCTCGAGGGTTGGGACGTGAGGACGTAGAGCATTTGCATTCTAACCACCTTGCGGGAACATACCATTGATAAAGGCCCAGAGCCAGGCGCAACCCGCCTCGAGGTAGGGCCTCGTGAGTCCCGCACTGGCCCATGGATGCCCAGATACACCTCTCCTAGCCCTACTGTGCCGGCAACGTGTCAGGGCGGGGTTGTACATGCCTCGGGGGCTCCTCCCAGAGGGGAGCCCCCTCCCACGCACCAGTGGAAGCACCATGCTCCGCGCTGGCTGACGACACTGCCGAGGAGCGGCTATGCCCGTACACATACGGAAGCACTATGCTCCGCGCTGGTGATAAACCACTGAGGGCGGCCCACGGCTGTCTCAACCTCAGGGAGCCCAGAGCTTAGTGTCTGGCACCATACAACGCCTCCCCTCGGGAGCGCCGCGCGAGGGAGCTGGACATAGGGGCTGCGCCCGGGCCATGCCCGAGCGCATGCCACACAGCCAGGTCCCTCAGACCTGGTCGTCGCGCGCCCCTCCCCGAGCGGAGCCAAGGTATGAAAGCTCGTTTGTAGGTCAAGGGGGACTCCTGAGAATCGCGACTCAGGAGCCTAACTAGTCACGTAGCCCCTCACTCCTTAGTTTCGAAAGGCTAACGACGGTTGAGGTATGCGCGGGGCCGGGCCCTGCCGACGTAGAATGACAAATCCACTCCTATGCCTTCCTTAGCTTCTTGCTGTTTGCGCGTCAAGGGGGACTCCTGAGAATAGCGACTCAGGAGCCTAACTAGTCACGTAGCCCCTCACTCCTCAGTCCCGTCCTGGTTTCCGGTCAGGGCTAACGGCGGCTGAGGTATGCACGGGGCTGGGCCCTGCCGACGTAGAACACAAGCAAATAGGAGGGAAAAATGCAAATTCTAGGGAATTCAAAAGCAAATATTATAGGCCATAGATTGTTTCACAACGTCAAACACAAGTTTAAATGCCTCCATGAGGCATGGTGCATATTGAAGGAACTAAAACACGACATAAGCCGCAAAGGTATCACTATCCGGTGGCGCCGCCGCCTGTAGAGGAGTCACGCTGGGCGGGTCCACCTCCTGAGGCCGCGGAGCTGGCGGCATCGCGCCCGGGCCAGGTGCTGAAGGTGCGGAACCTCCCCAACAAAGCCTCAGCTTGGCCTTTCACAGCCTCAGCAGCAGCAGTGGCAAGGTCGTCGCTCACAGGTTCCAGCAGGCTGTCGTGGTCGACATTGGGGTCGTGAAGGTAGACGTGGCTGAGGACACGAGTCAGCGCTGCAGAAGACAGGGCACGCGCCTCGGCCTCGGCCGTGGGACCAAGGCCGTCCGCGACATCTTCAAGTGCACGGACCAGGAAGGGAAGCAGATCGGTGGGGCCGCCCTCTGCGCCAGCCAACGGCTTCTCTAAGCCGCCCTCATAAAGCGTCTTCAGCACGGCGCGAGCTTTCTCCTCCCGCTTAGTGAAGGCCACTCTATCCTCGGCCAGGACCTTTGCCTTGCCATCTAGCTCGGTCCTCTCCGCCATCAGCGCCTGCTCCAGCATCTCCAACCGGCCACGACAGTCATCGAGCTTGGTGTCCCGGTCCCTGACGGCAGCCTCCCGAGCCTTCATCTCCTTCTCCTTCTCCTGGCGGCCGTGGACCTCCTCGGCAAGCTCGTCACGTAGGCCTTGCAGCTCGTCCTCCAGCGCCTTGGAGCGGCCCCGAGCATCTACAGCGTCGCCCAAGGCTACGTCATGAGCGGCCTTGGCCTGGGAGGCGGCTTGCTTGTCCTCATCGGAGGCCGACGCGGCCTGGCTCAACGCCGCTCGCACGGAAGCGTCAGAGTGGACCCAGCCAGAGGCAAGCTCTAGGCGCCCGGCTACCAGGCGGGGTCCGTGCTCTGAAGATCCTCCCGCAACCGGCTCAGTTCATTGGCAGCCCGGTCCAGGACGGCAGAGGAAGTAGAAGAGATGGGAGCCGGCAGAATAGGCGGAGAGGACGGCAGCGTGATCACAATCTGGGAAGAAGGAACCCCCTGGGCCTTGGCCACCTCGACGACAACATCAAGCGCAGGTACCTCCAGAGTCTGCGGGGCCACGGGGGCTGACTCCTCGCCGGAGCGTCCCTCCTGGGCTTGCAAAGACGAGCGGGTAGGGGAGGCACGAGCCTCGCCGACTCCTATCCCCGTAGATGAAGGTGCTGCCCCGGCAGGCGAACTCGCCTCAAGCAGGGCCGCCGAGGCCCCTTTCAACCTTTTTGCTGCAGGCGCCGGCCTGGCCAAAAGGATGCAGACGTCGAGCCGTGGAGACAGAAACAAAGCAAAACACGAATCGAGCACTTACTGGTCGTTGTTTGCGGACTCAAGCAGCCTCCGGCCAAACTTGAAGCCCGAGAGCCTACAGCTGGGGTCAGCCTTGGGAGGCCCGGAGGCAGAAGGCGCGTCGGGAAGGCCGGAGCTGGCCTCAGACCGCTCCGGGACCAGAGCAGACCCTGGGAGAACCAGCCCCGTCCTGCCCTTCCTCGGGACCAAGGGAGAGTCCTCCCCTCCATGCCTGGTGCCGGCCTTGTCGTCGTCCGGCATGGAGCGTAGGGCACAGGACCTGCGCTGAGGGAAGGACTCCCCCGACTCCTCGCCGGTTGCCTCATAGTCAGGCTCTTCTTCCTCCTCCTATCCTTCCTCCTCACTCCCGCTGGAGTCGTCGGAGGACACGTTCAACGTCGCCAACGCCGGCAGATCCCCGGGAGCTTCTACGAGCACTAGCCCCTCACTGTTGAAGGTGGGCATGGCGTTCACCACCTGCTCCCAGTCACCGCGAAGGAACAGGGGGATAGGAGCACCCTCCAGGCTCGCCACGTCGCCCCCAACCAAGGAATGGAGGGCCGCGGCCAGATCTTTGTCGTCCAGGGCCTTAGAGTTTAAGCGAAGGGCGGCATCTGCTTCCCGAAGCCTCCACAACGGGAGCGAGTGCTCCCGGAGTGGAGACACCCGGTGCTCCAGGAACTCCCTCAGGAGCATAGCCCCAGTTAGCTTCGCCGCCCCCAAGTTGCCTGGCCTCAGGTCCGTGTTCATCCTCTTTAGCACCACCTTCACACGGGGTCGTCAAGCTCCACGCGAGACCATGCATCAACGGCCTTGGGCTGCCCTGTAGGCAGCACCAGTCGAGGGTGGATGCGCCCAACATCCACCATGACCCACTTTCTCTGGAAGCCTTCGGTCCTCTTCCCAGGCTTCGAGATGGAATTGGAGTTGGAGTATGCAATAAAGTTCACACATGTGGTGATGTGGGCACCAGAAACTCAGAGGGAAAAGTAATGGCGCAGCAAGGCCACTGAGGGCATCACTCCAACATGAGCCTCACAATAGTAGGCAAAAATCGCCAGGAGAAGAACAGAGTTGGGGTGGAGCTGCAGAGCTTGCAAGTTTTATTGGTGAAGAACAACAAGGAAGAACTTGGAAAAAGGAGGCACCAGACCGGCGATGATGGCGCTCACAAAGAGCGGGTAGAAGGTGCTCCCCTTGCCTTCAGGCTGGGCGGAGCCGGCCTTGAGCACAGTCGCCCCCTCGTTGCCCTGCACTACCATCACTAGGCGCGTGAGGGCGAGATTCTTCTCTGACACGTTCGGGGGATCCAGAGCCGATGAGTACCAGGCCTCGGTCGGGGTCTTGCGAGGCGCCATGGCTTGCCGGATGGAAGGGATTGAGGCAGATCTAGAGGATTTCGGAAGCAAGAAGGAGAAGAGCGAGAAAGGGGATCTGGAGCAAGGCGAACAAGAACGAAGCAAGTAAGTCTGGCCTGGGCACCCCTTTTTGTCAGATGGAAGGTTGCCGAGGCGTCGTGGGGAAGCGAAGACACCCACGTCCTATCAATCGCCACGCGTCGCCCAAGGCTGCTGGCTAATGGGGCCCGCGGTGCTTCGCACTTGCCCATTCGCTTCTCTGCTAAGCCAAGTCCGGGCGTGCCTTGGGCCCGGGGGCTATTGTCGGTGTTCTGGGAATGGGGGTCCCCAAACTTGCCTGCCTGCGGCCTGCGGCGTGGCTCGAGTGGAGGCCCAGTGCAGCCCAGCTTTATCAGCTCAAGCACAAGACCCTCGCGAGGGGCCAAGCCCCGCAGGGCTGACGACATGGAGCTTCCTCAGGAGCATCCTCATGAGGCAGGCTCCCGAGGAGGCGGAGAGATCAAGGTAGGGTCCCTCGTGAGGTGCCCGTGACACAAGCCATGACGATCGAGACCAGGCGCGCGCTGGCCTACGCAGTGTCCTTGTTTCCCCTTCGGTGCAAAGGGGGCAAGCACAGGCCAAGGCATCAGGCAAAGGTTACCGTTTCGGTGCAACAAGACAAAGACCAACGGAGAGGCAGGATGGAGGTCACCGTGGAGCCCAAGACGGCGTCACCATCAAAGTCTTTGTTAGCCGAAGACCAACTTTAGTCAGGATAAGTGCACTAGATGTTCCCCTTCAAAATGGCCAATTGTTGGTGCCCTTCCCGCTCATTATTTGGGAAGAGGCCCGGGGCCTCCCTCTATAAATAGGGTTAGCCACCACAGAGTAAGGGGATCGGATCCAGATTTCGGGTAGACTAGAGAGAGAGATAGGCGGTTGAACTCACCCAAGCAGTTCATCGCACCAACTGAAGAACAGCCCCTCGCGAGGTTGTTCTCCCTTTGTATTGTTCATCATCAGCCCCTGAGGCAATCCACCACACCACACACTGGAGTAGGGTATTACACCACAATGGTGGCCTGAACCAGTATAAACCTCGTGTACCTTGTGTGTTCTTCTTTCTGGCCTAGATTCCTTGTGAGGCTTCAAGACGTGAGTTGGTAGGGGAAATATCTTCTTGCGCACCCCAGAGTTCAAACCTCAAGGGTCTGCCGGAACCCGAAATCCGACAGACTCTATTTGGCACACCAAAATGGCAAACGAGTCTCTGAAAGAACTTGACGGCTCACTGCACTGTCACCTTCCTCACCGGCTCTACTTCCTGCCACTTTGTGAACTTGTCAACCGCGTCGTACAAGTACTCAAAGCCCCCGACACCGAGGGGAAAGGTGCCTAGTATGTCGATCCCATAGACCGAAAATGGCCAGAAGAGGGGGATTGTTTGAAGGCCTTGAGCTGGTTGATGAAGCTTCTTTTAATGAAACTGGCACGCTTCACACTTGGTTACTAGTGTCGTTGCATCCTGGAGGGCAGTGGGCCAGAAGAAACCTTGTCCGAATGCTTTGCCGGCAACGGCTCTTGACCCTATGTGGGAGTCACATATGCCTCTATGTATCTCTGCCAATAGCACCAGTCCGTCCTCCCGAGGAATACACTTCAATTTCATGCCATTTGGCCTTCTTCTCTAAAGGGCATCATCCACAAACTGGTACCTGCTAGACTGGCGGGCTACTTTCTCTGCTTCTTCCTACTCCTCGGGGAGCTACCCTATTTGGAGGAAACAGACTGTATGTTGTGCCCATGCTGGAGCCTGGGGCTCGACGGCAGGGACCAAAGGCATGCTTTCCGCTGTGGGGGTAGCTGCCTCGACGGCAAGGGCCTGGGCCCCTTCTGGGGGCTGCTGCTCTCCATCAAGATTAGGGTACCCGGCAACTTCCTTGCCCGCGGTTCTTGGGAGCTCTGCGGGAATGTATTTGCCGGGGCCCACCTTACTTCGCTTATTCTTTTCTGCTGATGGCTCGACGGATGGCTGAGTTAATTGAAGCACAAAGGTACCTGGTTCCACAGGTAGCTTGAGGGCAGCGCGTTTTGACAGGTCATCGACAATGTTGTTCTCTTCTCGAGGAACATGCTCTGCTTGTAGACCGTCAAAGCGCTCTTCCAACTTCCTCACTTCATCCATGTAAGCCTCCATCAGCAGGCTCTGATAATCCTTGTTAACTTGCCTGACGACAAGTTGTGAATCTCCTCTGATAATAAGCTTCCTGATCCCGAGGTCTGCCGCGATCCTGAGACTAGCGAGCAGCCCCTCGTATTTTGCGGTTATGTTTGTCGACGTCTACCAGGGGAAGTGCATATGGACCACGTACTTGAGGCGTTCTCCAGTGGGCGCGACGAGCAACACGCCGGCACCTGCACCTTGTAATGAGAAGGCTCCATCAAAGTACATAATCCATTGACTACTTGCCTCTTTGCTGGGAAGGGTGGTTTCTTGAACTTCTTCATCGGGCGTGGATGTCCATTATGCTATGAATTTCGCCAAGGCTCTACTCTTGATCGTTGAGGTGCTCTTGAACTTAAGGCCAAAGCTTGACCGCTCCAATGCCCACTCTGCAATCCTCCCAGTTGCATTTGGGTTATGCAAGATCCATTGCAAAGGGAGGCGTGTGACGACGGTGACTTCATGTGCTTGGAAATAATGACACATCTTTCTTGAGGCCATAAGGATGCCGAAAAGCAAATTCTGCATCCCAGAATACCTTGACCTAGCCCCCTGCAAGAGGGAGATGACAAAGTAGATTGGGTGCTGCATCACCTTCTTCTTCTGATTTACCTCGCTTGCTTGCGCAGACGTTGTCTTGCCGGTATCGGATCATACCGAGGGCTCTCCCTTGCAGGGATCAGATCCTGCTGGGTCCAGCTCTTCTCCTAAGGGCCTTGCTGCTGTTGTCGCCAATTCGTCAACTTCTCTCTGCGCCACTAGTGCAGCACTGGTCACTTGATTTGTTGCTGCTAGGTATAGTAGCAACGGCTCTTGTGGCTTCTGCGCGACCAGTATTGGTGTAGAGGAGAGGTATCTCTTAAAGTCTTAGAGGAGAGGTATCTCTTCACTAGACCTGTCTTTTTTAGAATCTTAAAAAAGGGGAGGGCACGCTCAACAGATTTCGAGATGAACCTACTCAAGGTGGCAACATAGCCAGCAAGCCTTCGGACATCTTTGACACGTGTTGGCGCCTCAATCTGCTCAATTGCTTTGATCTTGTCGGGATTTGCTTCGGTTCTGCGTTGAGACACAAAGAACCCAAGAAGCTTGCCGGACAAAATGCCGAACACGCACTTCTCTGGGTTGAGCTTGAGGTTGATCCTGCGCAAGTTTGCAAAAGTTTCTTCCAGGTCCTACACGAGCGTGGCCCTGTCCTTGGTTTTGACAACTATATCATCCATGTAAGCTTCCATATTTCTATGGAGTTGGGGCTCGAAACCAATTTGGACTGCTCGGGCGAACGTTGAACCAGCGCTTTTCAACCCGAAAGGCATCTATACAAAAGAGGATGTACCACATGGGGTGATGAATGTTGTCTTCCCTTCATCTTCCTTCGTCATGAAGATCTGATGATACCCTGAGTAATCATCAAGGAACAATAGTAGGTCGCACCCAACAGTGGAGTCCACTATCCGATCGATACGTGGTAATGGGAAACGATAGTAGGTCGCACCCAACAGTGCAGCCCTTCCCTGGATAGCACCCATCTGAGCACGAGGTCACTTACCTTGAGGGTCCTTGGGCGGATGTTGTGGTAGTGGTACCTCCGCAATGCCTGTTGGTATCTTGCTGCCCGCAGCGCAGCCTCCCGATGGTGTTCCTCTCCTAGCATGAGGTCCACCCCCCGCATGGCATCCTGCTGTGCTTCGTCGAAAGCCAGGTCCTGCGCGGAGTGATGCCTGACCTCGTGAGGAAGGACCGCCTCAGCCCCGTAGACGAGGAAGAATGGGGTTTCGCCGGTCGACTTGGTAGTGGTTGTGCAGATGGACCATAGCACGGACTGAAGCTCGTCGTGCTAGCCCCTGCCGCAGGCCTCTAGCTTCTTCTTGAAGGTCCGGGTTTTGAGGCCTTTCAGGACCTCCGCGTTGGCACGTTCAGCCTGGTTGTTGCTCCGAGGGTGTGCCATCAAAGCGTAGCATATCTGTGTTCCAAGATTAGCACAATATGTTTTGAAGAGATTTATGGTAAACTGCGAACCATCGTTGGTGATGATGCGATTAGGCACCCCAAACCGGCTCACGAGGCCCTTGATGAACTTCACCGTTGAGCCAGCCGGGATGGTGCAGACAGCTTCCACCTCCGCCTACTTTGTGAACTTGTCAAAGGCGACGTAGAGGTAGGGTTAGCCCCCTGGCGCCCGGGGAAACAGACCAAGGATGTCCAGTCCCCAAACAGCGAATGGCCATGAAAGAGGGATGTTTTGTAGGCCCTGAGCCGGCTGATGAATCTGCTTAGCATGGAATTGACAGGCTTCACAAGATTTTACCAGTTCGATCGCGTCATTGAGTCCTGGTAGCCAATAGAACCCGCTCCGAAACGCCTTGCCGACGAGGGTCCGTGAAAACGAGTGGTGCCCACAGTCCCCACCGTGAATGTCTGCCAGTAACTCTTTCCCTTGCTCCCTAGAGATGCAACGCAGGGAAACATCATTCGGTCGCTTTCGGTAGAGTTCTCCATCTTGGATGAAGTAGGCCGTTGCCTGCCGCGCCACGCGTTCTGCGTCCCCCTCCTTCTCTGGCAGAGTCCCTTGTGTCTGGTAATCTCTAAATTCTGCGGTCCAACATCCCTCCTGAGGCTCTAGTGCCAGGAGCAGGTGAGCTCCCGAGGTCGGGCCGCAGGCCGGGGCTCTTGAGGTAGGCGGCTAAGGGAGCTCCTCCCGAGGCTGCGCTGTACTTGGTAGTCTCGATGCTGCTGAGAGTCTAAAGAGTCGTTCCTTAAAGATGCCGGGCTCCTGAGGCAGCCGCCTCGATGCCCTCCTGGCGATGTCATCAGCCTCTTGATTGGTGCCGCGGGGCACGTGCTGCAACTCTAACCCCCAAAACTGCTTTTCCATCCTGCGGACCTCCGCAAGATATGCTTCCATGTGTTCGTCCTTCGGCTCGTACACCTTGTTACCGAAGTTGACGAGGAGTTGTGAATCGCCCTTGATCATGAGGTGCTTTACCCCCAAGGCGGCTGCAGCTTTCAATCCTGCTATCAGCCCCTCGTATTCTGCTATGTTGTTGGAGACCTTTTCTCCATGCTGGAAGCAGAGCTGCACGGCATAATAGAGTTTGTCCTGAGTGGGAGATATGAGCACTACGCCTGCCCCTGCGCCATGTCGCGAGAACGCCCCGTCGAAGTACCCGACCCAGCCGTCCAGTGCTTCACTTCCTGGGGAAAGCGACTGATCCTCGCCTGCTTCGAGCCCTGGTAACTCCGTCCATTCTGCCACGAAATCTGCAAGTGCGGCTCCCTTGATGACCCTGGTCGTGCTGAATTCCAGCTGAAATGCTTGCAACTCGATGTTCCATTCAGCGACTCTTCCAGCTGAGTTGGGGCTCCTGAGTAGCCTTTCCAAGGGATATCCCGAGACGACCTTGACGGGGTTACCTTGAAAGTAGTGCCGCAGCTTGCGCGAGGCCACTAGCAACGCAAGGAGGAGTTTCTGAGGCATGGGGTATCGCGCCCTCGCGTCCCGCAACATCTTGCAAATGAAGTACACAGGATGCTCGACGAGGTTGAGAGTGCTGATGTGGCATGCGTCTTCCGGAGGTCGAGGCGCCTCCCGAGATGACGGAGCCCCTAGCGCTTGGTCGCCTGGCGGGGCCTCCTCCGTCCTGGGTGCATCCCCCTACCGAGGCTGATCCCCATCTGCTGCGGTCGTGGTCTTCGCGAGGCTTTCTTGGCCTTGTTCCGCTTCGGCCGGGGCTGTGACTGACGCGGTCTTGGCCCGGCGCTCCTTCCGAACCGCCACCAGGGCTGCACTTGCAGAGTAGGGCGTGGCTGCAAGGTAGAGCACCAAGGGCTCCTGAGGGTGCGGAGCTACCATCACCGGAGGGCTAGTAAGGTACTTCTTGAGATCTTGGAATGCTTTGTCAGCCTCTTCAGTCCATTCGAAAGGGCCCTTCTTCTTCATCAGCTTGAAGAAGGGCAGTTCTCGTTCCCCCAGCTTGGAGATGAAGCATCCAAATGCGTTTACTCGCCCGGTGAGCTTCTGCATTTCTCTGAGGGTCTTCGTCGGACTCATGTCTTCGACTGCCTTGACCTTCTCTGGGTTAGCCTCGATACCTCTGTGGGACACGAGGAAGCCCAAAAGCTTCCCCGAGGGGACTTCGAATACGCACTTCTCCGGGTTGAGCCGCAGGTCCACTTCGTAGAGGCTCGCGAAGGTTTCTTCCAGGTCTTGTATCAGGGTTTTCGCCTCTTGAGACTTCACCATGATGTCATCGACGTAGGCCTCGGTGTTTGTTGCAAGCTGCCAGCCCAAGGCGATGTGCATCAGTCGCTGAAAGGTCACGCCCGTGTTGCACAAACCAAACGACATGCAGGTATAGCAATATACACTGCATGGGGTCAGGAAGGCCGTTTTCTCCACGTCTTCTACCGCCATCTTAATTTGGTGATAGCCTGAGAAGGCATCCAGGAAGCACAGCAGGTCGCACTCGGCGGTTGAATCGACGATCTGGTCGATGCGAGGGAGCGGGAATGGATCCTGAGGGCAGGCCTTGTTTAGGTTGGTGAAGTCGATGCACATGCGTTCCTTCGCTCCCTTTTTCGGCACAATGACAGGGTTGGCCATCCATTCAGGATAGCGAAACTCACGAATGACACCTATAGCCTCTAACTTCCGGGTTTCTTGGATGATGAAGGCCTGCTTCTCGGTGGACGGTCGCCTTGCCTTCTGCTTCACGGGGTGCATGTTGGGGCACATGTTCAGATGGTGCTCAATCACCTCTCTTGGGACCCCTGCTAACTTATCAAGTTCCCATGCAAACACCTCCTTGTTTGTGTGCAGAAATTTCACCAGGGCCTCCTCCTGCTCAGTGTCGAGATTGGCGCCTATGGTGAAGGTGGCGCCAAAGGATCCATCTTCGTCGACTGGTACTTGCTTGGTCTCTACCTTGTCTAGGGTGAAAAGTTGCTTCTTCTTGGCCGGCACAGCCCCCATGGGCTCAACGGCGTCAGTGTTGGCGGGCTGCGTAACTGCGACTGCCTTGAAAGCAAACTTGAGTGCCTGCAGTGCATCCCTTGCATCTCCAGGCACAGTAAGGAAGCCGCTGCTCCCAGGCATGTTCATGAGGTTGTTGGCCGGGTGAGTCGCTGCCATGAACTGGGCCAAGGCAGGGTAGCCGAGGATGAGGTTATACGGTAGGCCGATGCGGGCGATGTCGAAGTCGACCAGCTCCGTGCGGAAGTTGTTGTGGGTGCCGAAGGTCACTGGGAGTCAGATCTGCCCCAGGGAGCCGGTGGAACTGCCTCCGACGCCCGAGAAGGGCTTGCTGGGTTGGAGTCGCTCCAGCGGCACGTGGAGGAGGCTGAAGTCCTCCACCAAGAGCACGTTGAGGCCGACACCACCGTCGATGAAGGTCCTGGTGACAGCCACCTGGCAGATGGTGGGGGTGCATAGCGTTGGGAGCGCGCTCGAGCAGGCGGTGTTGGAGGGGGATCGTCCGAGTTAGGTCAGCCTTGGGTGCCGCCTAGCCAAGGAGGGCTTCACGGCGCTTGAGGGCAGCGACGATCTGGCGGACAAGAGGCTTGATGTGGTGGCTTGAGGGTGGGGATTACGAGCCCCCCAGGAGAGCTGCGACGGCCGGGGGCGCCGGCACAGCATGATGGGTGAGGAAGAGGCCGCGCAGCTCCTCCCAGGAGGCCAGAGATGTCGCTGGCAGGTGGAGGAGCCACCTGCGTGGAACGCTGGTGAGGGCCATAGGCAGCCAGTTAGCCATGACCCTGTTGTCGCCCCCAACCTTGAGGACGGCCTCCTCATACGCTAGCAGGAAAGCTAGCGGATTCGTCGTGTCGTCGTAGCGTGGCGGCATGTCTGGCATGAACTTGTCGGCCACTTCACCTGCTGTAGGGCGGGGGCGAAGGCCCGGAGCCCCCTGGCCCCTGCGCTGGCACCGGCCATTGGAGCCGGAAGCGCGATATCCGCCATGAGGGAGAAGCGCGATGCTGATGGGGAGCGAGCCGACGGAAGGGAGAGCTTCGGCGCACCCCTACCTGGCGCGCCAAATGTCGGATGTTGGGTTCCGGCAGACCATTTAGGTTTGAACTCTGGGGTGCGTGCGAAGATCTTCCCCCTACCTATCCGCGTCTATTCGCCTCACGAGAATCTAAGCTAAAAACGATGAACAACACGAGGGACACAAAATTTATACTGGTTCGGGCCACTGTTGTGGTGTAATACCCTACTCCAGTGTATTGTGTGGTGGATTGCCTCAGGGGCAGATGATGAACTGTACAAGGTAAGAATAGCCTCGTGAAAGGTGTTCTTGTGGTGGTGGTTTTCTTGAGAAGGATTTGATCGATCCCCTCATACTGTGGTGGCTATCTCTATTTATAGAGGCCCTGGTCCTCTTCCCAAATATTGAGCGGGAAGGGCGCCAAGAACGGCCATTTTGAAGGGGAACATCTAGTACAAGTTATCCTTACTAAAGTTGGTCTTCAGCTGCCAAAGGCACTAGCGATGACACCATCTTGGGCTCCACGGTGACCTCCATCCTGCCGCCCTGCTGGTCTTGGTCTCATTGCACTGAAATGGCAACCTTTTCCTGATGCCTAGGTACTCGACGCATGTGCTTGCCCCCTTTGCACCAAAGAGGAAACAAGGACACTGCATGGGCCGGCGCCCACCTGGTCTCGATCGTCACGGCTTGCGTCACGAGCACCTCGCGAGGTACCCTTGCCTTGATCTCTCCGCCTCCTCGTGAGACTGCCTAGCGAGGCCGCTCCTGAGTAAGTCTTGTGTCGTCTGCTCCGCGAGGCTTTACCCCTCGCCAGGGTCTTGAGTCTTGCGCTGATGAAGATGGGTCGTACTGGGCCACCACTCGAGCCACGCCGCAGGCCGCAGGCAGGAAAGTCTGGGGACCCCCGTTCCCAGAACGCCGACACAAACACGTCGACTTTCGCCCGCAGGAAGGCAATGAGCGCACTTTCCTATTTGCTATCAAGGGTGGAGCTTATGACGAAAGCTCCACTCGTGCCATCCTTCTTGGCAGACACCTTCTTGGTTTTCGGCAGGGCCGCTGTCGGTGTCAAAACCGGCGGATCTCGGGTAGGGGGTTCCGAACTGTGCGTCTAAGGCTAATGGTAACAGGAGGCGGGGGACATGATGTTTACCCAGTTTCGGGCCCTCTCTATGGAGATAATAACCTACTTCCTGACTGATTGGTCTTAATGATATGAGTATCACAAGAGTTGATCTACCACGAGATCATAGAGGCTAAACCCTAGAAGCTAGCCTATGATTATGACTGTTCTCTGTCCTACGGACTAAACCCTCCGGTTTATATAGACACCGGAGGGGTCTAGGGTTACACAGAGTCGGTTACAGAGAATGGAATCTACATATTTGAATTGCCAAGCTTGCCTTCCACGCAAAGGAGAGTCCCACCCGGACACGGGACGAAGTCTTCAATCTTGTATCTTCATAGTCCAACCGTCCGGCATAAGCATATAGTCTGGCTGTCCAAGGACCCCCTAATCAAGTACTCCCTCAGTAGCCCCTGAACCAGGCTTCAATGATGATGAGTCCGGCGCGCAGATTGTCTTCGGCATTGCAAGGTGGGTTCCTTCTTCGAATACTTCAAAGTAGATTTTGAACACAAGAATCATGTCCGGCTCTGCAAAACAAGTTCCATATACCACCGTAGAGAGCACAATATTCCACGGGTCTAATCTGTTGACAACTTTTCCATAGCATGACATCACGCCGTGGCCCGGTCATTATTCGAACCATTCCCTCAACCTGCTACTGCACATCTTGCGAGGCGGTTTTATTGGCACGTCTTGTCGAAGCAGAGATCATGTCCCCTTATCATGGGATTCTCATCAATAGGGTGTGGGTAACCCAACCGCGCCATTAAAATGGCGCTTGGGGAATAAGTGAGTTTCCAGGGAAAGTGGGGAGGCGCATGATTTCCCTTTATAAAGAGACAAGGATTCCCCTTTTTCACCCACGCCTTCCACTTCTTCCGCCTACCCTTCCTCGCTTGAGATCCAGCGCCAAGCCTTCACCTTCTCCGCAAAATCATTCCGAACATGTCCGGAGCAGGAGGCAAGTGGATGGCTTCCTCCGTCACAAAGGAGGACATCAAGAAGCTTCGGGAGGCCAGATACCTGTCCGCAGAGACCGGGCATCGTCTTCCGGCCGAAGGGCAGATCATCCCTACCCCAAAACCCCAGGAAAGGGTAGTATTCCTCTGTCACTTCGTCCGCGTGTTGGGATTCCCCCTCCACCCATTCGTTCATGGACTAATGTTATACTGTGGGCTGGACTTCCATGATTTGGCCCCTAACTTCATCCTTAACATCTCGGCGTTTTTCGTCGTGTGCGAGGCCTTCCTCCACATCATACCCCACTTCGGCCTATTGCTGAAGACCTTCAAGATGAAGCCAAAGGTGGTGGGCGTCCAAAAAGCGGAGTGCAGGGGTGCCATGGTGGGCAAGATGCCCAATGTCAGCTAGCCCGAAGGCTCCTTTGTGGAGACTGTGAAGGGGTGGCAATCGGGGTGGTTCTACATCACCGATCCGTGCGATGCCAACTAGGCGGCGACCCCCGAATTTTGATCTAGCGTCCCAATGCGGCTCACCTCCTAGAAAGGGAAGGGCTTAGCCTAGGGCTCAGCAGAAGAACTGCCCGGGCTTCAGACCTGCGTCCAAAATATTATAAGCAAGAAAATCAAGCTCATCAACGTGGTCCAAGTTATGCTCTTCCGCCGGATCCTTCTGTGTCAGAGACAAGTTTGCAATCTGTGGGAGTTCGAACCGGCCGAACACCAGACGCTGCGAGAGCTCTTCAGCATGATGCATGAAGACATCTGGAAGGTGCTTTTCAAGGCCAACGAGGTACCACCGCCCTTAACCGAATATCGCGGACTCATGGCAAAACGCCGAGCCAATCTGGTAAGTTCTTACATTTTGCAAGATATGCCTTTTACCAGCACATCCGCGGGAGGAATCTAAGCCTCCATGCCGATTTTACAAGCCTGAGTAGCGATAGCAGAGCAGATTGACTGTCCGGCTCTGCTACCTAAAGATCCAGAATCGCCTCTTCTAACGAAGATGCTATTTCCAATGCCCTATGAGGTGCCGGAGAAGAAGGCCAGGAAGACAGCCGCGGGGACCAGAGAAGGTCTCCGACGCAAGGTTGCATCGGACATGACGTCCTAAGACACCGAGACGCACTCCT